>NC_068991.1:1143616-1146996 GCF_001194135.2 Octopus bimaculoides | reverse complement strand
ATATGTGTATGTATGTAGCGTGTGTTTGTGTGTGTGTGTGTGTGTGTGTGTGTGTGTGTTGTTCAAGATAGTCATATAATAAATCACACCTCTTCGGCTGCAAAAGAGGAAATCACACAAAAGAACACCATAAAAGACTCGACTGAAATATGACATAAAAAAAAGATCAGAAGAAAATAACGATGACCACTAACTATGTTGACCATCTGGCAAAGGAAAGTGACAGATGGGAAAGCAACTTTGTAGCGATGATGGCCATCGATATATCTAATGATCTGGATCAAATGAGGGTCTTTGTGTCAATTCATGATTTATCTATTAAATTGTGATCTAAGTATCAAATCACACTAAAACATATTTAAAAATGAAATAGGGCACATTTACTTAATGTAGTCATAGATACATTTATGGCTGAAAATTTTATGAGATGTCATGGCCAGCATGCCTTCTCGGTCTTTTCTTTTTCTTCTTTAGTTCTTCCTTGTCTTAACCATTTCTAACAAATCCTTACTATTGATTAAACTTACAGCCGATACAATCGCCATAACGACCGTGTCTTTGAAATACTGGAGATGTTTGTCGAATTGATTGTGAGCAGACGACAGTTTTATTTGTCGTGACTTCTTCCGTTTCCGGTTATACAACAAATAGAAGAGTGAAGAAGAGAGGAAAGAAAGAAGTCTTCGTTAGTTTAGATTTCCAAGATGTTTACTGAGCAATGACGTCATCAGCCTAACAGACGATTTCCGGTGTTACCGTCAAATACTTCCATCTTGTCATTCTGCCTTCCTTTCATGTCACTTTTCCTTTCCCTTCTCTCTATCGTTATCTCTCTTTTCTCATTTTCTATTTATCGATGTCTATATAAATGTAAATGCGTGTATGCATGTGCGTGCGTGCGTGCGCGTGTGTGTGTGTGTGTGTGTGTGTGTGGTGTGTCTGTCTGTCTGTCTTTCTGCGTTTCATCTTGGTGTCACCCTTGACACACGTGCCTTGCAGTCTGTCAAACAAACGTGACACCCAGTTAAATCTGTGCCATTAAAATCGATACCGCCGCCATTGGACCGGAAATATGCAAATATTTCAATGAAGTGTAAACACGGATTAATTCTTTAAATAAACAAATAATAAATGGTCTTTGTGATTCTTCTCTCTCGCACTCTCTTTCTCTCTTTCTCTCTCTTTCTATTTCTTTTGATATCGCTATCTGTCTATAATTTCTTCCCCTCTCAATTTTCTTTCATTCTATTTCTTCTTATATATTTATATTTATCTGTCCATCATTCCTTATCATTTATCCCCCTCCATTTTAAACTATTCCTCTCTCTCCCTCTCTCTCTCTCTCTCCCTCTCTCTCTCCCTCTCTCTCCTCACTGTCCATCCCGTTTGTACCCTTTTGTTTTGCCAATCCTAAGATAAATACGGAGATCCTAAACACACACCAATAATGGTTTATTTTATCAAGAATCTGTTCCATAAAAGATTCAATAAATTTTTGCTGATTTAGGATTTCTAAGGCAATTATAAGGCTTCGGGTTTGTCCTTTCTAGGATCGCCATTCCTTCGGCTCTTGTAATTATTCAATATTGAGTTCTACTCCTAGTTTAGTATAGAGTTCTTCTTTCTCTCTCTGTCTTTTATTCTTGCATTCGATTAGATTAAGAGTGTGGATTAATGTTCATCTTATTGTTGTAATTATTTAACCCCAGGTCAAGCCCTATCCACAAAGCCTACAATTAAAATATGTTCCAATAATGGTCATTTAATCTTTTTGAATATCTCCGACTACGATGCCCTGTGAGTAATTTGAGGGAGTTTTGGTTGCTCTTTTCAGTCGTCAAACGACCACATAGGTCTATTTTTAATCAGTCTGTTCTTACTATTGCTGCTGCTGCTGTTGTTTTTTTTTGTGTTGATATTTTTGCTGATGGTGATGTTGTCGTTGCTGTTGTTTTTGTTGTTGTTAGTTCCCCGTTTGTTTCTGAACTGACATTCTTATAATGATCAAAGATGTTCCAGCCGTGGCCATCTCATCTTAGATTCATGCATATGCAAATTACATTATTCTCTACGTTCTTTTGACTTTTTAAGATGCCGGGTGCCATGTCATTTCCCTAGATGTCAGTTTAGCGAGTACGGTTTCGTCCTACGGCCATCCCGCCTATATTACAGGAAACCACGAGGCGGTGCCCAACCCCAGCATGGCCGCAGTACACTGACTAAATCAAGTAACAGAGTTCTTACATCTAGGACCCTATTATTTGTTGTTCCCTTCTTGTTTTGAAAGGGTTAAAAATGATTTTAGAATATTTAACCGTCGTTCGGTCGTGTCTTTAAATCTTTATTACATTTCAATAAGCAAGCTACCTATTGCGAAACTTCGAAGTCACTATCAACAAATTTATAATGAATATTAGTTTTTTTACGTCTGTCTTGAGTCCTCTTTATTCAGTCAATATTCATTATTTTTATATATTTGGAAACAATTTTAACTTATGTATGTCTGTGTTTGTGTGTGTGTGTGTGTGTGTGTGTGTGTGTGTGGAAACTAGACAGGCATGAACCTCACAACGCACATTTTAATGCGTCTAAAGTAATAGATTTTACGTGGGAAGTTTTGCACTTTTGCTTTTGTGTATGTGTGTATGTTTGTGCGTGTGTGTGCGTGTGTGTGTCGCGTATGCGTATGTCTCGTACACATGCGTCAGTGTGTGTATGCCATATTTTCTCTTCTTTTTCATTCTTTCAGCCTGTCTGTCCGTATGTCTGTACGAAATAAAACAATAAAAAAATAAGAGCGTGTGAAACAGTGGAGATTTGTGAAGAATTGGCGGTGATTGTTGTTGGAATCGGTAAATGAAGACGAATCAGAGAGGGTCATTGAACTTAATCTGTCCAGGCCATAAGTGTTGTTGTTGTTATTGTTCATTCTATATTTATATATTGTTGTTGTTGTTGTTTTTAAGACAGAAGACATATATAGTGTCGCCATTGACAACCATATCTGCTGCTGTCTAACGGATGCCGTTAATGGGAGGATAAGTGATGTTGTCTTGTGATTCTTTCTTTTCTACGATTATGGGGCTTTTAGTGATGGTTTAGAGCTAAATGGATCGTTTGATAAAGTGAATGGGCGATGGGGTAGGGGCTGCTTGTCAAATGGGAACAATCGAATTTTCCAGAAGGTTCTCGAAACATTTGTTGTCGTTATTTATATTTTAATGTTCAGCTTAACTCTTTGTTTATTCAGCCTATGAACTTTGCGTGTGTATATATGTATATATATACATTATATATACACACACACTCACACACACACACACACACACACACACACACATATATATATATATATATATATATATATATATATATATATA
>NC_068991.1:1141783-1143433 GCF_001194135.2 Octopus bimaculoides | reverse complement strand
TGTGTGTGTGTGTGTGTGTGTGTGTGTGTGTGTGTGTGTGTGTGTGTATATATATATATATACATACATATACATGTGTGTGTTATGTATGTAGAAACAGATATATATATATACATACACAACATACACGCACATACGCACATTCTATCCTCCTCCCTTTTTGTTCTAAAAGCAGCCGATTTTCATACACTGGATCGCCGCAATGCACAGACTTGGAGAGGCACTTGTCCAGCGGTCAAAGTGAACCACTGAACTTCCCAGAATCCTTTCATATGACGCGTTCGGTCCGTTAGCGCTCTCCCCGCTCGTTTCTTCTCTGTGTGCTGCCTCTCCAGCTACTGCTCGGCGCCTGCACAGGTAAGTTTATGCCGTTGGATAGCATGGAAAGTCGCTGAACTGATGAACTGGTTAAACAGCTCGGCATGTTTTTCGGCGCGGACCCCCAGGTGGCCAGAAGTCTGAACGAGCCAAAAGCATTTTGTTTGTTTCTGAAGTGGTTTTACAAGGACTACGTGTACAAATAAGATCGTTATATAAATAGGTCTGAGGTCCGACAGACATTAATTTTTTAGAGTCTCGTTGGTTGTTTCTAAACATTGATATACAATACTCTTAGTTAGCTCATGCAGATAGATTTTAGAGGGGAGCTCTTGATGTTTTCTAAGTTTATATGTGTTTTCGCAGTGGATACGAAAATTTGAAATCGTTATTATTGAATATCTGGTGATATTGACGGTGAGGAAACGTTTCTTAATGATTTCAACCAATGATGTCGTGGTTTCAATACTAAACCGAGCTGAGTTTCTTCTCTTGCTTTTCGTTTTTATGGAAGAATTAGAGATAGGAATCACCGTGCGTGTGTGCGAATGGGAAACTGTGTGGCTTGCGTTTGTGTGTGTGTATTTGAGGTTGTTTTTGGTATATATCTTTCAATTGAATGTTTAATCAATGAGATGATAGTGATGACCACGACGACGACAATGGCGATGCTGATGATGATGATGATGACGGTGGTGGTGGTGGTGGTGGTGGTGGTGCAATTATCATCATCATCATCATCACCATGGTGATACAAATGGCGGTGGTAGTTGTGATTAAACAGATCTAAAGAAAAACGTGAAATCAATTATTAACTTTGATCTTTGGCGATATTGTAATGAATATGTCACCCCCCTTCACTCCCTCTCTCTCTCTCTCGCTCTCTCTCACTGTTATCGTGTCCCTACCTTTCCCTCCATCTCACTTTCACTTTCACTCTCAAATCGCCTCCTCCTACTCCTCCTCCCACCCTTCTTCTTCTTCTCAGTCTTTGTCTTCGTCGACATTCGCGTCTTTATCTTTCTAAGTCTTCTGCCCTGTCTCTCTTTCATCTTGTCGCCGTCCGACAATGACGTAAGTCTCATTGCAGACGACTCCAACACCAAGCACCACCATTGGTTGTTGTTGTTGTCTTCATTATTACTATTATTATCATTGTTATTATTATTATTATTATTATTATTATTATTATTATTATTATTATTATTATTATTATTATCATTGTTATTATTGTTGTTGTTGTTGTTGTTGTTGTTGTTGTTGTTGTTGTTCTGTGAGCTGGCAGAATCGTTAGGATGCAGGGTAAAATGTTTAGTGGTATTTCGTCTGTTT
>NC_068991.1:1141480-1141773 GCF_001194135.2 Octopus bimaculoides | reverse complement strand
GTACTGAGGTCGATATAATTGACTTACTCCATCCGCTACCCACCACCACCACCACCACCACCAAATTTCAGGCCTTTTTGCCTTTACCAGAAAGCATTATTATTATTATCATTATTATTATTATTATTATTATTATTATTATTATCATTATTATTATTTGACATAAAACAATACATGATTCAAATGACAACAATAACAGTAACAAATTAACATCAACAGAGAGACGAACAGAATATTGAAAGAAAAACAAACTTTCAAAATTATCATCATCATCATTACCATCATCATCATCA
>NC_068991.1:1140594-1141470 GCF_001194135.2 Octopus bimaculoides | reverse complement strand
TCATCATCATCATTACCATCATCATCATCATCATGACGACGAGAAAATTATGGAAACATGTGGAAAGAGAGGGGGGGGAGAAACAGACGACTATCGAAAGAAGGATCACAGGAGTGAGGGAAGAGTGGGCAAAGCATGGTGCTCCAGCTTGGCCTGATACGAGAAGTCTTAAACAAAGGAGATAGCTTAGAGTCAGGCAGACAAAGACGCAGGAAGACAAGGAGTTAAAGAGAGAGGGGGAGAGAGTGAAGGAGAGAGAAAGAGAGAGAGAAAGGAAGAGAGAGAATGTAAGAAGAAAGAGCCGATCGTAGATAGACTATTACTCTTATGAATGCCCGCGCGCGCGTGTGTGTGTGTGTATGTGCGCGGGCGAATACACACGCATACATGTATAATAGCATACACAGGTATAGTATATATTTATATGCATTGACATATGTATATGTATGTATGTGTGTGTGTGTGTGTGTGTGTGCGTATGCATATATGTACACATATATTCTTTTCTACTCAAAACACAAGGCCCGAAATTTTGGGGGAGGGGGCCAGTCGATTACATCGACTCCGGTATGCAACTGGTACTTGATTTATCGACCCCGAAAAGATGAAAGGTAAAGTCGACCTCGGCGGAATTTGAACTCAGAACATAAAGACAGACGCCCGGCGTGCTAACGTTTCGGCCAGCTCCTCGCCGCCTTGTAAATCAACTGTATTACATATATGCATGTATGTACACATATGTGTATACGTACATATATATGTACCTATAAGTATACATTTATATATACATACATTCATACATGCATACATGCATACATACATGCATACATTCATACATTCATATATGCATACATGCATACATACATACATTTATAC
>NC_068991.1:1137697-1139740 GCF_001194135.2 Octopus bimaculoides | reverse complement strand
TGTGTGTGTGTGTGTGTGTGTGTGTGTATCCACCGCCATGCGTTACCATCAGCAGCGCCACTGCGCTCGCCATCACCAATCTGCCCCTTTTGATCACGCCGTGCTCTGTTAAGAATAGTTGGATAACGAAAGCCGTGGTTTGTGCCTTTAGAAAAAGGACAGGATGGTCCTGGATGGAACGTCTTCGGTCCACTCCATCAATGTTGACCTAGAGTTAAACAACAACAGCCACTACCACCACCATCAACGACGGCGCTAGAAACAACAGTCAAATTCCCTCTCTGCCCCTATCTCCGCTATCAAATAGCGATGGTATGGTGCATGGTGACTTTGTAATGTATAAGTGCATCTAATATGGCTGCAATGTCTATCTCACTTCTAACACACCATGTGATTAGCCTTGACCAATGGCAGCACATTTTCTAGTGGCCATCTTGCATTTCTTGTATTTCTCTATTTGGTAATCTAAGCCTGAATGAGCCGGGTCTGTGTCACATGGAGACAAATCAAACTGTTTTAAATTGTGTGTGTGTGTGTGTGTGTGTGTGTGTGTGCGCGTGTAACCTATATACATAATATAATGTATATTTATTAATCAAAGAGCTCTCAAGAGTTTCATGCGAATGCATTTATCAGAATTTGAAAAGTACATGGTACGAAACTAAAGGTCACTGAACCACTGAAGATTCTTGCTTAAGAACGATATAAATAATCAACAAAGACACTCCCAACACATACCTTCCCTGGTATAACTTTCGGCCGAGAGTTTTGCGGGTTGCCTCCATAAATTCGTAGACAAATCAACTCATATTTATACGTATTTTTATCACTATGAAATGTGGCCCACGTGGACCTTTTCGGTAGATTGGGTCTAGGATTGAACCAGCTGGCTTCAATGTTACTTGCAAGATTACAGAACGATATGGCTCCGCATAAATATTTATTCATAACCTTCAATGTATTTGGTGGTCGTCGAGTAATTAACGTCTTCTTGTCAATCATATAACTTTATGCAAATGAGATAGTTTAGTCACCAGGTTTATTTACATTTTTAAGGAGTAACTTTGGAAGGAAAAAAAGGTTAGCGAACGCTGATGACTTGTGCACTGAACATGAAACCCCCACCTCTCGCTCACTGTCACTCACTCTCACTTACTCTCCCCACCTCTCTCTCTCTCTCTCTTTCCCATCGTAATTAATGCAAATTGTACCAAATCTATTTAAATATCAAACAAGGATTTGATCGAATTATGGACGACGAAAGGAAGCTCACGAGTTCTAAATTTAGACATTCGTTTCTTGTGATAGAAAATTCAAACAACGATCTCTCTTTTGACTTCTGTTGAGTACACAGGAGGGTGTGGATAGGTAGGGGTGTGTGTGTGTGTCTTATATTTAAATGTGTATGTGTACGTTGATATATATATATATATACATATAGATAGATACATACATACATACATACACACAATTTTATTTTGTGACATGAAATAGAATTAGAGAAATATGTGTTCACACACACACATATAGGCACACATATATATATAGGCACACAATTGCATGTTTACTTTGTTGATCACACCTTCAGCATTTCCCCTTTTTGACATTATTTCCCGAATTGTTATTATTATTATCATCATCATCATCATCATCATCATTATTATTATTATTATTATTATTATTATTATTATTAGAATTTCCTCATCGCTTTATCGAATTATTTCGTATTTCTTCAGGCTGCCGAAATATGTGTATGCACTTAGGTACAAATGTGTATGTACATATGCGTTGTGTGTATGTATGTGTTGGTGGGGGTTTGTGAATGTAGTTATGAGTATTTGTGCGTCTGTATATGCATGTGGGAGGGCACGTATATTTGAGCTTAAGGTTTCACTCCATTGTGTGTGCGTGTGTGTGTGTGCGTGTACTCATTTGGATATATATACACATACATATATGTATATATATATACAATGTGTGTGTGTATATGTATATATCTATGTATATGCGTACATTTATGTATACATACATTAATATATATAT
>NC_068991.1:1135648-1137188 GCF_001194135.2 Octopus bimaculoides | reverse complement strand
ACTCAACTGCGATGAGAAAGCAAAAACGTGTGTGTAAGTGTGCGTGTGAGTGTGTGCGTGTGAGTGTGTGCGTGTGAGTGTGTGCGTGTGTTTAAGAGTGCGTGTACACCTAGATATTGATATATCTACACACACACACACACACACACACATATATATATATATATATATATATACATGTGTACATAAATATAGAAATATCTATGTATATGAGTATGAATAGAATATAAACCATTACATACATATACATGTATGCGTGTGCGTGTATTTTGTATATATACACGTATGTATAAATATATCTGAAATAATGTATGTGTGTGTGCGTGAGTGTGTCTATCAATATGTCTGTATGTTTATATCTACATATATTCAAGTATGAATAATTTATATATACATGCACACACACACGTACACATACACACATACACTCATACACACATACATGTATTCATACATACATACATACATACATACATACATACATACATTCGCACTCCTTTTTCCGTCTGTCAGTAAAGGTTTGGCATTGTGCTTTTGTCGGGCAGAAATGCTAAGTTGTGGCGGAAACGGTATTATGAAGGTTCCTGTGTATATTCTTGGCCGAATATCGACCGGACGACGCCAACCAAGGTGTTCGAACAATGGACAATACATCCGCCTTATGCCATTGGTCGGTGGTGGGGAGGTAGGATGGGAGGTCGGTAGGTCGGTTGGTGCATACCAATATCTTCACTAGAGTCTCATAACTATCTATAAGTACATAGAGACGCGCATACGTAAACACACACACACGCGCGTGTGTGTGTGTGTGTGTGTGTGTGTGTGTGTGTGTGTGTGTGTGTGTGTGTGTGTGTGTGTGTGTGTGTGTGTGTGTGTATGTCATTATTCAGTTTATTTCAAGATTTCTTGCCAATAGAGAAAGAACCGGTTTCTAATCCAGATCCAAGGCTCCTTTATTGGAATTTCAGCATCAACAACAGGGTATGTATGTATGTATGTATGTATGTATGTATGTATGTATGTGTATGTGCAGATTTGTACGTTTTGTTTTATGTCTGTATTCTCATGCATATAGTTGCATATCCAGACATGCTCACATATATCTAAATGATAAACTTCTGGAAGGTTTTACAGATATTTACTGTTCCAGTGATAGACTGGATCTGTAGTATTCGAGAAGCCTAATTTCTCAATATTGGTATTAAAGGCAGTGTGGTACATATCCCAGGCCCCCAATAATCACAGGTATAAACCTGAACTTGTAATCTGGATAGAGTAACTGCAGATTTCTCAATATATATACAATCCATTAGTTGTTTCTGTCATTGGACAGCGGCCTCACTGGAGCACCACATTGAAAAGTTTTTGCTCAATAAATCAACTGCAGTACTTTTTTTATGTCTACTACTTATACCATCGGCCTCTTTTACCGAACCGCTAGATTACAGGGACATAAACGAAAGAACACTGTTTGTGAAGTGGTGGAGGAGATACACTAACACGGACACGAGCGCGCGCACACACACACATACACACACAC
>NC_068991.1:1132599-1135421 GCF_001194135.2 Octopus bimaculoides | reverse complement strand
CGTGCATTTATGTTTACACCTGTTCAAAACATTGGTATATTGTTTGTTAGTCTACGTTCTGTGATGTTGTTGTTGTTGTGTTGGTGGTAGTGGTGGTGGTGGTGGTATTGGTGGTAGTGGTGGGGGTGGGGGTGGGGGTGATGGTGATGGTGACTTCACTGATAGTGGTGGAGCCGGTGGTGGTCCCGACTGCAGCTCTGTTATATCAGTGAAGCGTCGATAATAACTTTGACGTTAGTCGTTTGTGTTGACGGTGTTGGCAATGTATAAAGGTGCAATATAGTAGTAGTAGTAGTAGTAGTAGTAGTAGTAGTAGTAGTAGTAGTAGTAGTAGTGACAGAGGCGGTGGAGTCTCTGTTGCCTTCACCGCAACACAACCCTTTGCCAATGAAGCAGCTCCGAGGCGGTCATTTGACCAGCTAGAATGAGCAGCCAAATTTCACCTCGTTTAATAGATCGCCGTCTTAGAAAAGAATAGATTGGATGATGTAAGCCTAACCCTAATCCTAACCCTAATCCCTAAGCCGTTGCCTGGGCTATAAATAAAAGATGTGACTTTCATGGCTGGAAAGTCATTGATTATGGATCCGTTAAAAGAATCCTTACCTGCAGCCAATTTCAGCCATTTTACTTGCCTCTCCCTCTCTCTCTCTCTCTCTCTCTCTCTCTCTCTCTCTCTCTCTCTCTCTCTCTCTCTCTCTCTCTCTCTCTCTCTCTCTCTCTCTCTCTCTCTTTCATCTCTCTTTCTCCTTACTCTCTTCCTCCTTTCTCTCACTCTCCCTTCTCCTCTCTACGCTCCGTCTCCGTTCTCTCTGTTCCGTCACTTTTTCCCTCTTTCCGCTCACTCACTCTCTCTGTTTTCTGTAACCTCTCACTCCCTCTAATCTCTCTCTCTCTCTCTTTCTACCTACTCCTTTCTCTCTCTCTCTCTCTCTCTCTCTCTCTCTCTCTCCTTTTACCTTTATCGTTCTTGACCCCTTTCATCCTTAACAAACCCATAAGGCTTTCCAAAGAACAACACTACAGGGAGATAAAGTTGATGAGTCAGACCTGCGGGGGGTGAAAGGGGGAGTAGGGAGACCTGCAGGAGTAGGAGGAGGTTTTTAACTGTGTTTTCTTTCACAAGCATCTCACCTCAAACATCTTTCAGCTTCACCACCGCCACCGCCGCCGCCACCAAAGTCCGCCCCTCCCAACCTACACTCCCCCCCCCCACCGACATCTATTATTCCACCAAACTCCTCGCCTTCTCATACAACCATTTATTTTATTTACCTCGCCACTTCCGCTACACACACACACACACACATTCCCTGTTCTGCTCATGTCATCTCCACCGACGCCTTTACTGCCGTCTACACATCAACACTTCACAATTAATTTTAATCACTGACTGCTACATCATCGTCATCACCATCATCATAATCATTAACATCATCATCATCACAATCATTAGCATCATTATCTCCATCATTATGAATATCATTATGACCACCATCAGCAGTATCACCACCACCACCACCATCATCATTATCAATGCTTATATTTATGTATTATGCTCTATTTTGCGTCATACGGTGTGTGTGTGTGTGTGTGTGTGTGTGTGTGTGTATGTGTCACGTGATTGACCAGACTATAGGATGTTGTTATACATCGCTGGTCACAATGCGACTTGCATCGTTTTAGCTTTTGGATCATGCCGACCCCAAGATAATCTTCCCCCCCCCCCGCTGATTATTTCCTTCCTTTTTAAAGTCGATACTCAGGTAACAACTCAACGATGATGTTCAAATGTCGTCGTTTAACCTTATACCAGTTGTTTGCCTGTTTATACTTTTATTCTGTTATACATATAGCTGCTCAATGGTTAAACTGCCTGTCGTCATTAAGCAGCTACAACATCCCTGCTTTTAGTTGCAGTTCAAATTGGAGTTCCGGCAGCAAAATCAACCTTGTGCAGTAATTGTTTTTACCTATTATCTTGCATCATCAGACATAATATTTCCATTCTAACCGGTGACATTTCAACAGGACCGTCTCCCACGAAAACGATGCACTAACAAGAAAGAAGTGGATTTAGCGAGAAACTAAAATACAATGTACGTTCCTATACACGCTCACACATCTGAACTACATATAAATACTCTTAATATTTCAATATCTGTAACGTCAAAGTGAACCAGTCTCGTCTGGACAACGTCGTTTCCTACCGCTAAGACGCTCATTTAGAAATACATAAACCAATAATCAATTTATAGCTGTAGAAACTTGTTATGCTGTTCTCTCACTAAAATCTTTGTTTCTTTCTAAGTTAGTGATTTATAGAATCATCCTAATGCAAGTAGATTGCAACGAAAGGGATTTTATTAGACTAACCGCAAATGCATTTAAGAGTTGGTATAAAAACCATAAACTCATTTATGTTAAGGAACTGTGAGGTGTCACGTGTCTGTATCACAATTCATTTAGGAGAAAGGAACAGCTAGAGTGGACATATCCACAACTTGTAGACTATGCTACGACATTTTAGAACCAAGGGATGTTGTTACACCAGGCGGTTGTCCTCGCCATATTTTTGACCCGAAACGATAAGAGATTGGATGAACAATATTAGGGATACTCTGACACAATGTTTGCTCAATCAGGAGCCAACGAGGGGCTAAACTACTACTACTACTACTACTACTACTACTACTACTACTACTACTACTACTACTACTACTTCAGATTAAAAAAAGTCTCTATTTTTTCGTCTTTGTGGCAAACTTGGAAATTGGGATTTTCTTTTAAGGCGATAACGGGATGTTTACAGGGAGAAGAAA
>NC_068991.1:1128841-1130843 GCF_001194135.2 Octopus bimaculoides | reverse complement strand
TTTCACTTGTTTTATAGCTTTTGTTTCTTCTTCTTCTTCTTCTTCTTCTTCTTCTTCTTCTTCTTGCTATTGTTGTTCAAAAGTACTGGGTCAAGTGTTGTGTGGTACTTAGTAACGTCCTTGTTCATCTTGAGTTCAATTTTCACTCTTTGCCTCTCATCTTCCTGGGACAGAGGAAATAAACATATACAGTCATATACTGGGGTCACTTCAACCGATTGTATTAATTTACACACGTTTCCATGAAATATATTCTATTTTACATTGATTTCCAACCTTTTGAAACGGAAACTTATTTGGGTGGGTATCTGGATAAAAGGGTAATGACCCTTTTCGGTCATCAATGACCATGGGATTGCACCTAGAAAGTTCCCCTCCGGGGCACAAGTCCGGGCAAGGTTGTTTATGGATGACCAGTAATCGCCCATGCATACCAGCCTCCCCTCCTTTCCATGCCGCCGATGTTATCCAAGGGAAAGGCAAAGGGGCCGATACAGCTTGGCACCAGAGACGTCGCAACTCATTTCTACAGCTGAGAGAACTGGAGCAATGGGAAATAAAGTGTCTTGCTCAAGAACATAACACGTAGCCCGGTCCGGGAATCGAACTCACAATCTCATGATTGTGAGCCCGACGCTCTTAACCACTGAGCCATGCGCCTTCACATGGAAACTGGGAAACATCGACTATATCGAACCCCCTAGCATTTGATTGGAACTTAATTTTATCGATTCCTGGAAGGATCAAAGTAAAAATCGACCTCGGAAACATTGGAACTTTAGTCGGATATTTCGCTTTTGTATTCGGTTTAAAACATTTTTCATGGGGACTCCTGAGTTGGAACATATTCTGTAGAATGTCGGTGAGGTCTTTATGTCAATAGTCGGATGTTCTGACGATTCGGTTAATCCGTCTTAATAGTGACATGTGGTTATGAATCAACGAACAAAAATATGCAAAGACACTGACTGGTCCGAGGCCCTCACAAATGACTTCAGTTCTAACAATAAAATGGTTGCTGAAAATTTCGATAATTTTGAAGAAAAGGAGAGAAAAACCATTGCAATTGAGGAATTTTTTATTTTTCTCGGGTTGACTGGAATGGTATGGAATGCGATTGAATAAAAATTCTGCTAATTAAGAATGTAGAATAATGGAAACTAATTATTAAATAATCTTTTTTGTAATTTAAAATAGTATTTTTCATCAGCCTTGATCTTCAATCAGAATATTTATCAATCATTCCGATTAATTTGGGAAAACCGGTTATTTTATCGATCACAAGGACCTGGCACTTTGTAATGTGATATTTGTAGAGGAAGGATGTACATGATCATATAATGCTTCCAGAGGAAGGGCAGCCATATTCGTTTGGAATGAGGAAGGAGAGTAGCGTATGATGATGATGATGATGATGATGATGATGATGATGATGATGATGATGATGATTTCAAATTTTAGCATCAGGCCAGCAATTTCGAGGAAGGGGGATAGTCGATTACATTGATCCCAGTAATCAACTGGTACTTATTTTATCGATCCCGAAGGATCAAAGGCAAAGTCGACCACGGTGGAATTTGAACTCAGGATGTAAACATGGACGAAATACCGCTAAGCACTTAATCCGGTGTGCTAAAGAATTCTGCCAGCTCACCGTTTTCATAATGATAATAATAGCAACAACAACAACAACAACAACAACAACAACAACAACAACAGCTATGGTTTTCCTCAAAGCATCGACAGTTCGAAAATTATCATAATTATCATTGTCATCTGTACATTCGTTATTTTCATCCTTATCTTCTTCATCATCATACCTCATCATCAATAGCACGTTCATCATCACCATTATCATCATCATCGTAATCATTATCACCACCCCTACCATGACCACTATCACCATCTTCATACATCTCCATCATCATCATCATCATCAATGTCATCATCATCATCAGCATATCCCTATCCATATTACCACCGCCACCGCCACACTCGTTGC
>NC_068991.1:1124763-1125912 GCF_001194135.2 Octopus bimaculoides | reverse complement strand
AAGCAATTTCTTGGGAGAAAAACTGATCTTAGAAATTTTGAAGATTCCCCGCGACGTCCGTGTGTTTAGTATCAAGTGACAACGTTTGGCGTCGTTAGTTAAGGATGACATTAATAAAAAATATTTTAACTATTTTCAGTGCATTTTCAACTTCATAAGCGGCAATGCATATGCGGGTGTGTGTGAGCGTGCGTGCGTGCGTGCGTGTGTGTATGTGCACGTGTGCGTTGTGTGTCTGTGCATGCGTGTGTATGTGTGTATAAAATTTAGTCAACAGACAGGTTTTGGCCATTATTCGTCCAAGCCATGTTTACCTAGGTCAGCAACACATAAGGTAGTATTTTGAGTGATAATTTGTGGCATCAGGTATGGAATTGTTTGCTGTGATATAACCAGACGATGGAATTGTTTTGGGCGGGGTGTCCCTGGAAGAATTTTGTATGCAATGGCGAGTTTTTCTTCTTTGATTTCTTTCTGAATAACAATGTTGGATAAAACAGGAAAACTTGAGGCAAAATGCGTTGCAATGCTGCTATGTGATATGAGCTCAGTTTTTGTAGGGATCGAGTGGCTTTGGGATCAAAACCTTGAATGATTTCTGAACTTGATTCCAACATCGTTCGGACAATTTTGATGGAATATTTTCCACATTCTACAGAAGATACAACGATCACGTGGCGTTGGCGAGATCAGAGTTTTAGCTTTTTGAGCCGATGCCAAGAATCAATAGCTATCATGCCATTTATTTATTCTTTTATTTTCGAGATTGACCATTGGATGCCTCAAGTCTCATAATGGTTTGTTTCTTGTAAGACGATCCCCGTGGGCAGCAATATTCAAGGCGAAACCTAACAAACATAAAGAAAATATTGATGGTATCAAGGTCTCTGGACTGGAAAGTTCCAAGGATCCTAGAACACATTCTGCTGTCCATATCGACTTCATTATAGACGTGCACACTTCACCTTAGGTTGTTGTCAAAAGTTCAACCTGGATCTTTGATGTTATCTGACATTGCGAAGACTTTCTTCGAACGAAGAGAATATGGCTCTATAACAAGATTTTCTTTACCAAAATGGATCAGTTGGAATTTTTCCTCTTTTAGCATGTTTTTTTCTTTTGTTTTCTTTTGCTTTGTTTAGGTTTGGT
>NC_068991.1:1122715-1124703 GCF_001194135.2 Octopus bimaculoides | reverse complement strand
TTCACAGAAAGCCTTTGAGGAATTTCTGAAGCCTAAAGTCGTCTGCAAATATTTTTTTTATTATTTATTTTACGGTTTGATAACATTTGCAATGTAAATAATAAAAAAAAAAGTGAGTCTAAACGCATTGAAATCAGGGGCCATTCGACATACAGACAGACATTAAGATATAAGCACGAATATAATTACATATACATGACAGTATTGAAGCGCGCAATTCCAGATCAAACCAGATCCAACCGATCTATGATCAAAGAAAATCCACCTGTGACCAACTTATTCTCTCAGTCGTATTCCTAAGATGACATTATCTGATCTGCCCTCCATTTAAAAGACGATACTCTATGAGTTAAGAGAGATTTGACTGCTGTTTCAGGCAAATAGAGCGACCACATCTTTAAAAAAGAGTCAAAATTGAACAAAAACCAATTCTGTTATTTCCATCCTGCTGATTCCATCCAAATACTTCAATCTTTCTTCTTTTCTTTCTTTTCTTTTTTCTCTTTTCTTTCTTTCTTTCTTCTTCCAATTTTTTTCTCTTTGTCTTCCGGTATTCTTTACTTTCTCTCTTCTTCCCTTAACTTCCTGGATGCCTTCTTTTCTTACTTCCTTTTCCCTCTCTTTCTTCCAATCTTTTTCTTCTTCTCCTCTTCTTTCTCTCCCTCCCTCCTCCCTCCTCCCCTCCCTCCTCTCCTTATACAATCATCAAAAGATCAAACTCGGGGCAAAAACGGAAAGAAAATGATTTAAAAATACGAGAAAAATCGCAGAAGAAACTGCTACGAAAAAGATGGTGGCGTTGTTGTCAATGTCTCTTTTGTGTTCTTTGGTTTGTTTGTATGTATGTATCTATACGGAAGCGTTATGGTAAAGAAATGTCAGCCATCATGAAGTGGTGAGGTGTTGCTGTTGATAGAGCGATGTCTGATCACAGCTAGATACACATACACACACACACACACACACTCTCTCTTTTCATATGAGTGTACGTGTGTGTGTATGTATATGTATATATGCATGTATTATCTCTCTCTCTTTCTCTCTCTCTCTCTCTCTCTCTCTCTCTCTCTCTCTCTCTATCTCTCTCTCTCTATCTCTCTCTCTCTCTCTCTCTCTTTCTATCTATCTGTCTATCTGTCTATCAATGTATCTCTCATCCTGACAGTCACACAAGACAATGCACCTTCTATATTAATTGAACTCCAACTCTTCCTCCGTCAGCTGTCTTCCTGCTCCCCATCGCTACTCGTCTTCCACTTACGTCCCTACAGAAATATTTACCAATTTCTTACCCCGGGTGTCAACGATCCTGCTTCATGCTGTGCAAGAACTGATAAGTTTTAGCCCCACTACCTAAACCTTATGTAAGGGCTTAAATTACAGGAAGAAAAAGAAAAACACTTCTTGCGATGTGGTTTCATTGCCAGGATGAGCCAGTTTCACTTAACTCGATTCCGATTCTTTCCCCCCTTTTCTCTTTCGCTTTCTCGCCCTCGATTAAATTGATTGTTCATATTGGCAATGTCTTCTTTTTATATGCCTTATGATGTGCGCCATGGGAAATTAAAAAACCTAGTTTTCGTCAAAACGATCATTTATTCCGTTCCAGAGACAACTGCAGAACTCGGTCAGGTTACAGGCGATGTATGCGACGCCTCACCAGAACGGTACTTCACTGGTTTTTGCCATTATTAAAAGAGTCGGTCATTTATCAGAGATGAATATCTAACAGTGAACTACCAAAGGAACTTCTGCAGTCACTTTGCCCTACTAGAAATAGCAAGCAAATACCATCCAATCTAAAAAACATCTGAAAAACCTTAGAAATACACTAATAATCCCTTCTGCTATAGGCACAAGGTCTAAAATTTGGGGGGAGGGGGGCCCAGGCGATTACATCGACCCCAGTGCGCAACTGGTACTTAATTTATCGACACAGTAAGGATGAAAGGCAAAGTCGACCCCGGCGGAATTAGAACTCAGAGCGT
>NC_068991.1:1121327-1122411 GCF_001194135.2 Octopus bimaculoides | reverse complement strand
GATCTTTGAGAGTATATATACACCACACACATATACACATACACATGTGTCTGCCTGGGTATATGTGTGTGCGTGTGTGTGTGCGAAAAAATCAATACCTGCGTAATGTGAGAAATCGATGTCTACATAATACAGACGCAGATGCACGCACGCGCACACTCACACACACGCACACACACACACACACACGCACGCACGCATCGCACGCATATTTTAACATCATTCTTCTTTGTCAAAACGATTGCCGTTTATTTGATTGACTTCGATAAATGACGTCATTTGAGGGGAGGGGGAGAGAGAGAAGAAAGAGGGGTTGGGAGAGTAAAAGACGTAAAGAGAAAAGGAGAACAAGAGAGAGAGAGAAAGGGATTACGCGGTATGTTTCGAACGAAAGCTAAGCCATGCTGGAGCAACAGGAGGATCAGAAAAACTGGTCGTTTCCAGACGAGACATTAACATCAACACCAACATTATCACAATATCACTATCATCATCAACATTATTACGCCAAAAGCCTCACTACCGCCACCACCACCACCACCACAATAAGTATCACCATCACCACCATTACCTCCGCCGCCACTACTACCACAACCACCACCACAGTCATCACCAATTCCACAATCACCGCCATTAGCTCTACCACTACCACCACCACTGCCACCGCCACCGCCACCGCCGCCGCCACCGGCACCACCATTCCTCCATGGTCTCATGAAGCGATGCCATGTAAATCACTCTAATGGAATGTCGGAGAAATGTCTGCAAGTGGTAATTCCGAGTCCTTCCAACATTCCGACACAACATTGAACAGTGGCTGCAGCAGTTATCAGACAGAGCGTGAGGTATTTGGGAGGTGGAGGGCGGATCAAAGAAGGGGGGGTGTCCAGATATGGGGGAACGGTAACAGGGGGAGGTGAGTGGGAGGATGGAGGTGGGGCCCGAACATGCGGGGAGGGAGGAATGGAAACAAGTCGTTTTGTTCAGGAAGGAATTTCCCTTGGAAGTGGCAAGTGACGGAGGTGCGTGGGGAGAATAGTGGTGGTGGGAGGAGGAGAAGAGAGTGATAAAGTGGTGGGAAGGG
>NC_068991.1:1119677-1120532 GCF_001194135.2 Octopus bimaculoides | reverse complement strand
CTCTCTCTCTCTCTCTCTCTCTCTCTCTCTCTCTCTCTCTCTCTCTCTCTCCCTCTGTCTTTATAAATTCAAACACAAGCATACATACACATATATGAAGACAGGAGACTGGAGAACGTTTTGGTATTATTGATGCACCATTACACACGTTCCGTTTGCTAATAGGAGTTACTAAATTGTACATGGAGTAGAAAATAGGGAAGATGTCTCCGACTGGAAATTCTTTAGACGGAGAATCAAAGAATACACTTATGGATATCTCACACGAATGTAACATCTCCATACGGATTTGGAATAATGCAAGAAGCAGAGATTCTTCAAGACAACACAACTTAGATTCTAACCCTATGTATACAACCACACACACACACACACACACGCATACACTCACACACACAGAGATACACACACACACACAGGCACACACACACACACACATGATTATACTTGTGTGTGTTTGTATACAAATATATGTGTGTGCGTATATAAGAGTGCATATATGAATGTATGTATATCCAATGTGTGTATGGAGGTCTGTTTTATATAATTGTGTGTATATTTACATGTGTTCATATGCGTATATATATTCCTATATATATGTACGTGTATGTGCGTGTGTGTGTATGTATAAATATGAGTATGCGTATGCATGAGAAGGCGGATATATATGTGTGTGTGTGTATATTTATATATCTAAATGCATTTGTATTCATAGAAATATGCGTATATATGTATATACAAGCGTACACGCATTTGCATATTCATATATATATGGTTATATGTATATCTATCTGTCTACGTATAAATGTAGATCGATAGATATATATGTATATATATATATTATATATATATATA
>NC_068991.1:1118683-1119558 GCF_001194135.2 Octopus bimaculoides | reverse complement strand
ATATACATATATACACATATATATACACATATATACATACACACATACATGCATGCATGCATGCATACATACATACATATATACAAGTGTTCTTGAGCTTATTTTGTATGTTTTTATGTACATAAATGTGTGTGTGTGTGTGTGCATGGTGACATTAATGTCAAAGAAATATGGTACAAAAACTGGGTCCACCCAAAACTTTCGACTTTGTTTTCCTCTCCTCCCCTTCTCTCAATCCCCTCGACCATGATGGCCACCAATAATCCTGAATGTCAGTCATAATTAATCGCCGTAATTAACACCAGTTGATACTCCCCAAATGACAGCTGGATATTGGCCTTCCAAAGATTCCAGGGTCTCCTTCAACTCCCTGCCACAATCTGTAGGGCAACACACAAAATAAGTGTCTTTTATGCCTGAGTTCAAATCCCGCCGGTGTGAACTTTGCCTTTCATCTTTCCGGGGTCATTTAGTACCAGTGAAGTATTTGCAGGGATCTCCCAAAATAGGTGACCTTTGGCCTGTGTCGCAGAATCATCAGAGTGTCAGACAAGCCAGTTTTTATTTCTTGTTCCGGCATTTTATTTACGTTCTGAGTTCAAATCCCAGCAAGGTAAATTTTGTCTCTTACGTTTCTGGGACCGACATAATACAATACCAGTCAGACGTTGCGGCTACATTCTTCTCTCAAATCTGAGCTCTCTGACTGTGTTAGAAATCATCATCATCGTCGTCGTCATCATCATCATCATCATCATTTTCAACTTTTCTGTAAGTTCCTTCAGTACCCTCAAATGCCCCTTTTTTCCCCCCTGGAAATACGTGGAGCATTGGCCTTTTGCCAAAGTAGTAGTAGTAGTAGTAGTAGTAGTAGT
>NC_068991.1:1117572-1118673 GCF_001194135.2 Octopus bimaculoides | reverse complement strand
GTAGTAGTAGTAGTAGTAGTAGTAGTAGTAATTCGTGTGTGTGTGTGTGTGTGTGAAGGGCGGCGTGGCTTAGTGATGAGCGGTATCCGGTTCACGATCGTAAGGCCGTGTGGAGGAGGGTGTCTGTGTGACCACCCTCTTGGAGGATTTAGCGCATCAACTTAACTTCAGTCCATCTTATTCTATCGCAGGATTTTTGTCGAAGTTTTAAGGATATAAACAAAGCAGGGACAAACACACACACACACACACACACACAATTATGAATGTGCGCGGGCGTGTGTGTAAATAGGCATATGTGTGTATGCATACATAATACAGACAAATACATACACACACACGCATGTATGTATGTATGTATATATATTTATATATATTTATACATACATACAAATATATAGATAAATACACACACAAACACACACACACGCACTCACACGCACACATGCATGGAGGATTACGTCTCTATATCGGGCGTTTTGCCTTTGTGTGTGTGAGTGCGCTTGCGCCGCGATCGTTGGGAGTGTCACTAAGAAGGAGCTGCTCATGAAAAGAGAAATCTGGGATCCTTTGTAGGGTCCAGTTAGTGGGCGGAGCGATAGGGGGGCGGCGGGGGGGGGATGTATTTAAAAAGAAGAACACCTGGAGGTGATCCTCGCTGCTTCTGTCGAAGAGGCGGCGCCGCCGGAAACAACCAAAGAGGACGAAATACAGCTGGACATATTTCCTCGTTGAACTGAATGGTGACGCCGTGGCACGGGCACGGGGCGTTCGAACGTTGTCGACACCAAAGCTTAACGTCTTCCTTAGTCCTTTTATTAAGCATTGCCATTGACAATAATAATGATAATAATAATAATGAGTAGTAGTAGAATAAGAAGAAAAGTAGAAACATTTATTATTATCAATATTATTATTATTATTATTGTTATTATCATCATCATCATCATCATCATCATCATCATCATTATTATTATTATTATAATTATTATTATTATTATTATTATTATTATTATTATTATTATTACATGCTGTGGTCCGAAACTCTAAAGAGAGCTGAACACCATACGCTCTTCAGGAAAGAAACACACCCTCAGACAA
>NC_068991.1:1115558-1117336 GCF_001194135.2 Octopus bimaculoides | reverse complement strand
CTCAGGTTTGGTGACGACAAGTTTCTTCAGATCTCAGAAATCCTTTTCAGGACTCTTGTAGAAAAGAGGATTGCATTTTCCTTACAAGTCAACAATGCGATTATTACTAATCTGGGCGAAACCCTTGGCGCTTTCGAGGATGGTCTAGGTATTGTCTTTCGGAGGACTGTCAGACCCAGTACTACCATGGATAACTTCCAGAAATCCCTGGCTTGGAGTACTGTCGGTTCGAGATTAACTCTACAGGAACACAAGCGCTGTCAGACGACGGGACTGTTTGAGATACGCGCAGAGCGACGAAACCGTTCTGCACGCGCTCCTGCAGTCTCTGAGAATTGCTGACTTGTGGAACCGTTGTTACTGCATGTGGGAAGAGCACGCTTATCGCACGAATCCATCGTGAAGATCGCCCCCGGCATTAAAAAAGCAGAGCAGGCGATATTCCTCCGTCCAGTTGCGAAAGAGATCATGTGGTGGACGAGGCTGAAAGGTTGTAGGAAACGCATCTTCCTCCCCGCTCAAGCTCTCATCGACTTTTTTAAGTTCCACTTGGAACGGAAAGTGAGAGTGGAGAGGCAAGTGCTAACTCCTAATGAATTGGTGAAAAGATGGGTGACTGACGAAACTGGTTAGAGTGAATGGCCCTACTCTAAGCATGCGCCTATAGATTGAAGGGCAACAGTTGGGAGGAGGCTCGTGCCTTTGTTGTTCAGGGATCTCTAGGATTCCTTGATTGGCCCTAGCTGGAGTTCTCCTGTATCAGGACGCCTGCATCATTCTTGTTATCACATATTTTATATGTTGTATATACTTCCATCGCATCTCGTCGTCTTTTCCATTTCTTTCTCATCTTTTATGTAAAACCGTAAACAAATTGTTGTTTGTCCTTGTGATGTCCCCTTCATCTAGGCCCCTGTGGCTAATAAAAGAAATCATTATTTATTATTATTTATTATTATTATTATTATTATTATTATTATTATTATTATTATTGTTGTTGTTGTTGTTGTTGTTGTTGTTGTTGTTGTTGTTGTTGTTGTTGTTGTTGTTACGACCGCTTATTCCCCCTCTTCCGTTCCGTCATTGCCCCTTCCTTCACGTCTCCGATTCCCTTTATTTTAATAATTCTTTCACGAAAATTCCAAACAAAACATTTCAACTCTTACCTCACCCTATCACCTCTGCTACCACATCTCCCTCTTCCAGTCCTTCTTACTCTCTCTCTCTCTCTCTCTCTCTCTCTCTCTCTCTTTCTATTTAGCCCTCCCTCTTTCCCTTCTCACCCGTTTCCTCACCAACTTTTCTCTGTCGTTTTTACCCGCCCAGGCTCACATATACCATTATTAGTTACCATCATAATCCACATCATCACCGTCACCATCATCATCATCAGCATCCTTATCATCATCATCATCAACATCATCATCACCATCATCGTCACCATCGTCATCATCATCATCAACATCATACTCGTCGTCATCATGATCCTCATCATCGTCATTACCAACATTCCTATCGTCATCTTCCTCCACCTCCACCTCTTCCTCTCCTCTTCCTCTCCTCTTCCTTACCATCATCATCATCGTCGTCGTCACCATCATCGTCGTCATCATCATCATCATCATCATCATCGTCATCATCATCATCATCAGTGTTGCACGTGGTTTCTGCCGGCGCTATCAGTTTACAGTTGTCAACGGGGTATATAATTATGGAGTTGAGTGGGTGTTGATGGACAAACATTACTGAGCTGGTCTGGGGGTGGGTGGGGTGAAGGG
>NC_068991.1:1114200-1115107 GCF_001194135.2 Octopus bimaculoides | reverse complement strand
TATATATATATATATATATATATATATATATATATATATATATATATATGTATATGTATTCGCCATTCACCATGTATATGTATATGTATATCTATCTATCTATCTATCTATACAGAACGCCAATTGGTTACCTGAATCCTACAAATGCATAGAAATGGACAGTTTTCTTGAAAGCAAATTATTCCATAGAAACTGAAATTCCAGGGAGAATGTGTTAGTCACGGAATACTACACTGTAAGTCTTAGAATTGGGGTATGGGTATTACAGTTACTGTTTCAATACGATCGTTTCACCTATAGATGGTTCAGGCAAACCATTGACATAATTAATATGTAATATCGCAACATATTCCATAATCATTATTTATAATCGTGTTTGGTCTGAACCATTTTTCTGAAACGATCATATTGGAGGAATAAATGCAACACCCCCACCTCCATTCTTGGACTCACTATATATATATATATATATATATATCAGTGAGATAGAGAAGGGGTAAGGAGAGAGGGAGAGCGCGGGAGAGAAAAAGTTACGGATAAATCGTGTGATTTGAAATCCAAACAAGCCGCCGGTATTTAGACCTTCATGTTTATTTCTCAATATCTGAAGGAAAATCCGGAGGATTTAATTGGTAAATGGGGCCCAGATATGACTTGGAACCTTGGTAAACGTAGCCCAGATACGACTGGCATAGTTTGCATAATTAGCCCTAATTATCAAGGGTTGCTTATAACTTCATTGGCAATTAAACTATCAACATAACCATCCCTTCCATTAAAACGCTTATCACTTTCATCATCATCATCATCATCATCATCATCATCATCATCATCATCATCATCATCGTCTTCACCTGCAGCAGCGGCAGCAGCAACATTATCGTCATCAACATTTTCAACAATACCT
>NC_068991.1:1112493-1113982 GCF_001194135.2 Octopus bimaculoides | reverse complement strand
CCCCGAAAAAATAGATGAACAAACTACAAAAGAAACAAAAGTCATCCGACACCCACACCCACACCCCTGAATGTACGTGATCTTCTGCGTGCGTATGTATGTGTGGGTGTGTAGGTATATTCGTATCTGTGTGTGTGTGTGTGAATGTTTACATGTCTAACATAGTTCTGTGTTGTATGTGAATCCGTAGCTTTGTCAACATTCAACACCTCCACCCCTTCCTTTACCATCACCACCACGACCATCACCACCGACATTCACCCCCCTTTGCTTTTACTCCCCCACATCCACCCCCTCACTCACTATCCCCACCTACACCATCGCCCTCACACTCGCTGACATCAGAGATTTCTCTTCAACGCTTTCTATATCCCCGTCGTCACGAACGTCTATAAATACTCCACCACCACCTTCCCCACTCTCTATAACCCCCCCCCCTTCTCCAACACCCGCCAAACTGGCTAACTCTTGTAGGATTTATTTTTCGGCCTATTCCTCCACTAAGTAAATAAACGCAACATTCCTTCTGGCCTTTACACGAAACAAAATACATTTTGTCGAACTAACGATTGTATTTTATACCCACAACATCTGGCTATAAGTTGTTTCTTCTACGTGGCCTATTAATGTTCCATTAGATTCCATCTACAAGAACATTCACACACACACACGCGCACATCATTATATAACTTGTTGTGAAATCAAATTTATTGTGAATTTCGAGTCGGCCATGACATCAAGTTTCTTCTTATCAGCTCATCCAAGCAGCATGACTCTGATACGTCAAGTCTCGTCCAACCCGAACAGCAGAACAATCAACCATCAACTCTTTTCTTCTGTAAATTTCTTGAAGAAGGAATCCGAAACCTGAAATATTCTTTTCTACTCCAGGCACAAGGCCCGAAAGTTTTGTGGGAGAGTGAGGCTGTCGAAATCGACCTCGGCGGAATTTGAACTCAGAATGTAAAGACATACGAAAAACTGCTCAGCATTTCCCCCGGCGTGCTAACGTTTCTGCCAGCTCGCCGCCTTCCGGAGCCTGAAATATTGAAACAGCAGGTAATGTTACTTACCATAGACCGATATTGTTAAGTTTCCAAATCTGGCATCGATTTTGGCTTTCAAGAATATCTAAAACACGTTCGCGCGCAAGCACATACATGCATACACGTACACTGACACACAGTACTCAGAGTTTCCCAGCAAGCCATGGATGTGAAGTTATCCGACTTCCGGTCGGCAAACTACGCACGTGCTGAGGTTTGTCTGGAGCTAGAACGATTGATGGACTCTTAGTATTGTATGTCAGTGTTCCATGTTTGTGCAATGAATTAAACACGCAACTCAAATTTCAAATTTCCATGATATTGAGGTCGACTTCAATGATATCGAGCAAAAAAGCAAAACTGTGGTTTCTATGTCGATTCCATCTATCTATCTATCTATATATATATGTGTGTGTATATATATATATATATATATATATATA
>NC_068991.1:1110789-1111906 GCF_001194135.2 Octopus bimaculoides | reverse complement strand
GTGTGTGTGTGTGTGTGTGTGTGTGTGTGCGTGCGTGTGTGTATACCTGTCGGGGATTGTGTAAGAGTAAATACATTCATCTACGTATGTGTATGTGTGCGTGTATTACAGAGACAAAGAAACAAGAAAGAAACAAACAAAAAGGAAAGAAAGAAAGGAAAAGGAAAAGGAAGAGTGAGTCGTGGCAAATGGCGCTGTTGTTGCTGCCGACGTCCATTGGCGAAATGTCGTCGTCTCTGGTCTCCATGGAAGCGACGAGTATAAAGGCTCTACCCATCTGTACCCGGACTTTGTAAGAAGCTGGGCGTGGGTAATTGGCGACGGAGTGTAGTACAGCTGTCATTCGCATTAACCCCCTGCTGGGGTAACTTTTATGATTGAAACTACCCGCCAGTTTATAGACCCTGACCTCCTCCAGCGCCCTCTCTTTTACTTGGGTTTATATGAAGTAACCAGACAGACAATGGAGACTCTGCCCACGAGATTTATCTGCTAGAAATAATAGCCAAGCGTCCCTCGAATCATAACTTACCCTGTTTAATACGTTAAACATACATTGGTTACTGTTAATTTAAATACCGGTCGCCGTAAAAAAAAATGGTCAATGCTAGAGGGGATAAGTCTACCAAGGCATTTTAAGGAAAATAGTCATTGGTTTGCTTGCTGCCATTCGTCGGACTATCCAACAAGGATTAGCAGACCGAAACTTCGAAGTTACTATCACAACTCTTCTTGTAAACGTATGATAAATATGGACTTTATAAAAAGATCTTAGTAATTCTTCATTTTAATGTTAAATTGTTTTTATCATAATTCGACATAAAAACAAACTTGGCAAAATTACTTTATATATGGATAACGCATACATATATAGAGGCATATACACATATTTATCCGCACGTAAACATATATGCAGGTATGGATTTGCGCGTATGTTTGTGTGTGTGAGAGAGAGAGAGAGCGAGAGAGAGAGAATGTGTGCGGGTGCGCGGGTGAGCGTGTGTGTATGTGTGTAATGCACTCTTCCGTTGCAAATGTCACATGACCACTCAACAACCAATCGTCTGTAAGCTGACCTTTAACTAGAACCTTCCACCAACGGCCTTTGCCTGCCCCC
>NC_068991.1:1108563-1110651 GCF_001194135.2 Octopus bimaculoides | reverse complement strand
TTTCTCTTTCACTTCATTACTACAGGACGGTGTTAAATATCAAATAACGACCTTACTTGACAAATGTTGTGAGTGCAAATCCTAGATGACTCTCTCTCTCTCTCTCTCTCTCTCTCTCTCTCCCCTCCTCCTCCAACATCTCCTCTTTCTCCTAATTGTGTAACTTGGGGACGTGCTCAGTGTGCCACCTGCCAGGCACATAATGACACACGTACGCAACTGTAGGGATTCCACACACAAACAGATCGATATTGATCTCGTTTAACGTCGCAGTCCTATCCTCAAACCAAACCCTGGTCCGTCCAGATGTTTGCAACTGAGTAAGCTCCACTAAAGGCACCCGAATTGCCAAAGAGTCAAGTCTACCCAAATAGGCCAAAGCAAGATTTGAACCCAGAATGCCAACAACCAATGCAAGTACAGTAAGGCATCCGCTCCGACGTTCTTGCAGTTCCACTACTTCACCGCCCAACACTCATCAGATTTTATCAGCAATCAAAGAATGAAGCGCAAAGAGAACCACGGCTGGGATTTGATCTCAGAGCACTGTTGGAACAAATGTCACAAAGCATTTTATCGATGCTCTACCGACTCTGGCTGTTCACGAGATTCTACTAAACAGCATATTACAAGTCGTGGCCATGCTCCAGTTCACTATATACATATGTGTACGCGTGTGTATATGTATGTACACACACACGCACACATACACACACACACACACACACACACACACACACACACACACACACACACACACACACACACACACACATACATACAAAAAGACCCAATGAAGGATCTAGGTTAGAAACCGGTTCTTTCTCTATTGGCAAGAAATGTTGAAATAAACTGAATAATGGCATATATACATACTCACATGCATATATACATATATATATACATATACATACGCATACACGCAAATACAAATGTATATCTTAACAAATGTGGGTGTGCGTCCGCGTTTGGCCATACAAATGCAGAACTCGGCACAGTCTCTATATATTCATTCAAAGTTGATCATCCACTTCGTTCCTCATCTGTTTCTCTCGACATGAAATAACTCGGGTGACAAAGCGATAAATGAACGATTTGTGAAATAAAGGTACGAGGCGTCAAATGACTTGATTTTCATTGGTCGGCTCCTGTCAGGTGCTAAGTCTACGGAGAATGTAAGAGTGGCAGGTTGTTCACATATGAGAGGTCGTCAGATTTCTGTAGAGGTGGTCAGTGTGAGTATCACTTGTACAAGAGGGACAGATATGATAAAGGAGCCGGTGTAATCAGGTAAAACTGCTGGAGGATTAGAGATATCACCGAGTGTCTTTTGGCGGTTTACGGTTCTGATGGATACTTGGTGTACAGTTAAAGATTTTTCTGAAGAAATTTCGATTTATGCCTACGCGTGAAGAATTTCTCAGATTTTCTGCTTGTCACGTGGAAGCCTTCCTTTCAAAATGTTCTTTTCTATCAAGCATAAATAAATTGCCACTGTTTGGTGAATTTAAACAGGAGCTTGCAGTTTCGATTATATTGCAGTTAATAGAGAGCTAGTTAGCTTCCAGATGTATTAGGACAGACATGGTCACGTACGCATGTACTGATGTGTGTGTGTGTGTGTGTGTGTGCTATTAGACGTTGATGCTTGTGTAAATAGACATCTGTGTAGCTGTGAGTAAAGAGGTTTGGTGGAATTGTCAAAGACAGAGAGAAATAGAGACGGATATAATGACAGATAAGAGGGGAACAGACAGAGAGAGAGAAAGAGAGAGGAGGATGGATGGAGGAAAAGAGAGGGGGATGGAGAGAGAGAGAGAGAAAAAAGATAAAGTGACAGACGTGGTTAGAGGGAGATGGAAAACAGAGAGGATGAAGAGTGGATATGAGGGAGAATGAAGTATCAAGAATATTAGACAGACAGACAAACAGATAGGTAGATACATATATATATATATATATATATATATTAATATCAAGAGAAATACACAAAGATAGAGAGAGAGAGTAAAGAAACAGAGAGGAAGAAATTATTGAAGGGGGCAAATATGCAAAAGAAAAAAAAAAGAGGAACAATATAACATAATG
>NC_068991.1:1102778-1108045 GCF_001194135.2 Octopus bimaculoides | reverse complement strand
GGAATGGGGTCTTTACTGTTCTCCGCACCTTTTTTCTTCTTTTTTTTGCTCACTTTTTCCCCTCCAAAACTGATTGTTGAGCAGACGACATGTGTCTGTTAACAATATTGCAGCCGACAATTTTTACTCACTTTGATTGTTATCTCATCAACATCTCGCTGTCATCTCGCTGTCATCTCAGCATCCAGTTGAGCCCTAAACAGCATGTGTTCATCTCATCCCTTTGGAATTCCACTCTGTAAACGACCGGCTACATTTCCTCACATTCATCTATCAGCACCATCATCATTGCCACCAAATAATTACTAATCTATGAACGTTCCTTTTTTGCTATATTTTTCTGTTCTAGTAAAATCCATTAACCTCATCAATCAAATCTTATCTTCGAATTCTTGCAGAACCGCTGTCGTCGGTGAGAGAGACTTGTTTCTTCGCTCTTTAGAATAAAGCAGACATAATACCCTCCACCAAACACATACACAGCACATATATAACAGACTCACACATACATACATACATATATATATATATATATATGGGAGTCTCTATCATATCCATTCAAAAGGCTTTTTATCGTCCCCAGAATATAGTAGAAGATACTTGCAGGTGCCACGCAGTGGGACTGAACCTGGAACCATGAGGTTAAGAAGCAAACTTCTTACCACACAGCCGTATAATATATGTGACATTTTCCCATGTATAACGCATGCCATATATGATGAAATAGTGTTTGTGCTATCGTTCAAAGTTTTAGAAATAGCAACCAAATCTCTCTCAGAGTACATCTTAACGCCTTCAGAAATGCAGAGTACATTATACAATATCAGTCGTCAACCTCGACGATGATCATTTAGTTGTTCGACTGAAAGTTAGATGGCTGAGTACTCCACAGAAACGAGTTGCCGTAACACAATTCTCAGGCAACATCAGTGATAAGGGAGGGCGTTGAGCTGGCAGAATCGTTTGCACGCCGGGCGAAATGCTTCGCGGTATTTCGTCCGCCGTTACGTTCTGAGTTCAAATTCCGCCGAGGTCGACTTTACCTTTCATCCTTTCGGGGTCGATTAAATAAGTTCTAGTTAGGCACTGGTGTCGATCTAATCGACTTAATCCCTTTGTCTGTCCATGTCTGTCCCCTCTATGTTTAGCCCCTTGTGAACAATAAAGAAATAAATATGTGATAAGGGAGTTTTGAACAACAGGAAGAATCTAGAAGAAGAAAGAGGTGGGTGAGATAGAAGGCGGGATAGGGAAGATAGAGTTAGAGGAAAATCGACGGATGAAATGCGGCGAAGCATTTTGTCCGGCACTGTAACGATTCTGCCAGCTCGAAGCAAGAACTCCAGCCAACGGGAGAACTTCCAAGGTTTTACTTGACCTGCTAAAATTAACTGCCAAATCTTCAGTCAAACCTTGCCAACTTTAAAGAGAAGGATACATTAGACAATATAGTCCTCGATATACATGGGATGGTCACGGTTGAAATGTCTTTGTAATTAAAGGTTCGCTCAGTCACGTTCGACCTGGCTTTAAACAATAATTATAACAATAGCAGAAAAGAAACAATTCCGACGCCAATTGCGACATAGTTAGCAATTCCTTTTATCTGCAAGTTCTGGCCATAGCCACACCCAACAACAACAACAACATAACTAGAAAAATGACCGCGAGATGGCTGTAGGAACATTACATTGAACAGAAAACTGAACTCACTCTCTCGCTCTCTCACACACACACCCCTTCTCCCTTTTTCTCACTCTCTCTCTCACTCTCTTTCTCCTGACCACAAGACAGTTCATTCCAAACAGAAGGACACCCCAACCCCCACCCAATACTTCCACCCGAAATCAAACCTTATTGTCTATGTGTGTGTGTGTATGCATGTGTGAATCTCTGTATGTGTGCGCGCGCGCGTGTGTGCGTGTATGTGTGTTTGATCTGACTGTGTGTATTTAGGCTCCACCATCAACTCCGCCGCCTCATATTTGCCGTATGTTGGTGCAATAAAAACCCGGTCAAAACCGGAAATGCATAATTCGAAGCCATTTGAACACAGCCATATTGGATGTTAAGTTGAAAGAGGAAGACAAGGTGGCGGCGCGGGAGGGGGGGATAATATTAGAGATTTTTGTAGGGTTTTTTTTTCGCTATTGTTATTATTGTTGTTGTTGTTGCTTTCGTTGTTGTTGTTATTTTCTTCTTTTTCCGATGATCGTTCTTTTACTACAATTATCATTATTGTTGTTGTTGTTCTTCTTGTTGTTCTTGTTGTTCTTGTTACTACTATCACTGTTGTTGTTGTTGTTGTTGTTAATATTATGGTTGTTGTTCCTTACTTATGGTTCTTTTTATAGCTGTTGTTGTTGTTGTTATTGTTACAAATAGTGTTACCCCATCCGTCTCCTTCTCCTCCTCCTCCTCTTCTTACCCAACAATTACGCGAACCGGTCACCTCACTAATCACAACCTTAAATCCCAGTTCCAACGGCTGATCCACACTTCTAAAGTGGACGACGGACCATTTTTATGTCCAACCACGATAACTGCCACCACATCCACCCTTCTCTCATCTCTATCTGCCAACAACATCAGCTCATTAGGAGCAAACATCAAACGCTAATCCATTATCTCACTCCCCCTTATCTTCCTTCCTCCCCTTCCTCTCACCTTTATTCTTTCATTCCTCTCTCTATTCCTTTCAATCTGTTTTATATACATTTATGGACATCAGCCGCCACCACGCTTTTTCTCACACGCGTACATGTATATACGTACGCGTGCACACACATAATGCGCATGCGTATGCGCATGTGTGCATACTTACATGCTTATCCGAATATTCGTATTGATCCACCAATCTTGCAAACTGGTTAGATTTACATCCTCATATATCTGTACATGCAGATACACAAGCACATACATGCACACATGCCCATATATAAATATGTGTGTGCATGATTGTGTGTGTGTGTGTGTGTGTGTGTGTGTGTGTGTGTGTGTGTGTGTGTGTGTGTGTGTGTGTGTATGTGTGTGTAGTTTAAAAGGTGCTAATATTAACAATTATAAAACTGATTTGTCCATTATGAAACATGCGTCCTTCTACACTAATGGTTCTCAAAGCTGTGTTCCTGGTGTCTCGGAAAAAATTCAACATTCTATTACAGGCTTTTGCAATTTTGAACAAAAGGTTAGAATTAGTAAATTCTTTCAGGCGCGTCCATCGATATTTAATGAGGAATTTCCAGCTGCCAACTGGTTACAACAGTTTATTTCCTATAGAATGCATTTGCATGACCTTGAAAGTTGGTCATGTATTGAAAAAAAAATCACTCATCAGCATAACTAAAATAGCAACGACGATGTTCCTTGATTTTGTGCATTTTATGTCTTCCATGCGTTCAGTCTCAAATATCACGTACTTTGCATGTCAGTAGTCAAATACCTCACATGTTCTACGCGTAAAAATTGAATAGATACAGGTATGGCGCATTTTCTACTGGTTTCAAAACAGCCAATCAAATATTGATGTCTATTTTGATATGTTTACAAAAGTGCAACTAGCAGAGACTTATCTGTTAACTACGAGTCATGTCTTCTCACTGGAACCAAGGCCAAAATTTCTTGTACATACAACAGCAAAGCAGTAGATAACGCCGTCAACATCAAACGATTCCAAAATATTCTACAAAATAACGGCTACCCACTACTTTTCGACAAACGTTCGCATGCGCATATCTACCAAAGGAAGGCCAACACTGTCAAAATTAGCATGTGCTTCCTGAGCCGACCATATTTGAATGACATTGCCACAACTGAAATCCACCGAATGATCTATAGAGAGAAAGTGATCATATAGATGGTGCATGCCTCCTTGTCCTTGAAAAGATCCCTGTCTGACAGCAAGAGGGCATGCGCACTAACCTGTCTGTCTCCTAACAAGACATTCACACTAACCCGTTGCACCATCAACCATGTGAACATATGTTCGATGCCCCATATGATGTACCATATATTCTACAATATATTCGTGAATGCCATTGGTTAATTTAAGGAATACAAAATATGAAACAGACATCCAAGAATCTTTTCTAGTTTTATTTTAAATAAGATTGGCATAAGACCAGAATAGGATCAAAGAAATGCCGGAACGAACAGATTTTTTCCTGAACGTCAAATTAAAACACTTTGTTGTTTTCTCGCCCGTCTCTGTCTTTTCTTTTTGTATGATTTTAAACCATATAAAATAAACGCTTCTTATCTCAGACCTTCATCTTTCCTACTTTCTTCTCGGGTTTTTGCCACTTCTCATGAATCACTTTACCACCACTTCACCCGGATTACCACTGGAACTTTATGATTCTCGGATTCTACGATCATGGGACTTACTGTACACTGGTGTTCATTTGTATATAGATTTAATTTGATACACAACTGGTGACTATTCTCTTGTATCTGGTGAAACCACGAACGTGGTACTGTGGCTGTCATCGCGTATTTATTTTGATTTGGGGAGACATAGGAATAAATGGGTGGGGGACGGATGTTAGAACATGTTAGGACAAGTTGTAACACGTTATAATATTTAAGATTAAGGGCCGTTTGCATGGGATTAGCTGATTAAACAGATAAAAGAGACTGAAGGCCACAGAATAGGGGAATGGATACATTTAAACAGACTTTGTGTAAGTCAAACAATGTTACATGGGGATGGGAAGGGTGGAGGAACGGGAGGAGGAGGAGGAGCATGGGAGAGTTATAAAGAGAGAGAGAGAGGGGTAGTTGTGAGGGTGTCTAGACTTTAGCACTACTGATATCTATGGAAGGGGTTCAGAAATTAAACAATGGGTAATTAATTAAGAACTGACAATTAATTGATATGTGACAATGACGGCGACAGAGACGAAGATGATATTGATGAGGATAACAATGATGATGATGATGATGATGATGATGATGATGATGAGGGGGGGGGGAATGAAAGGATGATGATGGTGGTGGATGATGATGATGATGATGATGATGATGATGGTGGTGGTGGTGGTGGTGGTAGACGATGATGATGATGATGATGGCCGATCGGTCATTAAACAGCAACAACACCAATACAGCAACGTTGATAATTATGTTGCAATAAAAGATTTACAACAGTTCCGTAATGACACACAGACAGAATGGGGAGGGGGAGGGGGAAGAGGAGAGAAGAGGAGGGAGATTGTATGTAATATTGTTTCAGACAGTTTTAATGTTGCTTTAATATGAGTTATGGC
>NC_068991.1:1101989-1102248 GCF_001194135.2 Octopus bimaculoides | reverse complement strand
CATTCCCTCGTTCTCCGCCAACCAACTCCAGCATGACCATCACCACATCAATCACCACCTGCCTTACATCAAAAGCACCACCTCCACCGCCGTCGCCACACCATTCACCATCTGCATCGCCATCAGCACCAACGCCGACATCGCTGCAAAACAATAACAATAATTACAACAACAACAACAGCACTGGAGTTAGCGCCACCACCACCACCATCACCACTACCACCACCACCATCACCATCACCACCACCACCATCACCAC
>NC_068991.1:1100114-1101672 GCF_001194135.2 Octopus bimaculoides | reverse complement strand
CCTCCCCCCTCAATGCGACTCCATTCCACTCCCTCCAACCACTGCCTCCACCACCACCACCACCACTCACCCACCAATGACTCGCCAATGACGTTTTCGGAGATTTTTCTCACTTTTTTGTCCCAGGTTTTTTTTTTATTCCATTTCGTATATTTTTTTTGTAGTTCGAACGTGTATTCGTTCCGCTTGGTCGAGTAGATGTTTCGGTTGGCTGCCTTCAGGAACCCCCCTCTGCAGGCTGTGAGAGGGGAGAGAAACAGCCTGGAACCCGTATGACAAGTGAAACGAGACTGTTGTCTACGGCAAGGGACAATAACATAACGCCCTTCCTCTCAAACAGATAAGGTGGTATGGTGGGGAGAGAGGGGGGAGATTTCCAGCTTTACGTACAATTCCGAGCTACGTAATGCTTAAAGGACATTAAAGCTAAAAAAAAAATAATAGGAGCAAAGAAAGGAAAAAAGAAAAGCAAAAACAACTACAAAAACAACAATAGTAATAATAATAATAATAATAATAATAATAATAATAATAACGAGACGGCACTGGGTTTTGGGCGTGATGCTTTTATTAAGTTATGAGGGCAGATAAATAAATATGAAGGAAAATGATGATTGCTTCTGTAGTATTTGAGTCCCGACAATTAGGGGTGGGGGTCATCTCTTAGATGACACACAACTGAACGCACCGAGTTCAGTGTAAAGGGGAAAAAAGGGGGGAAAAAACTGGGTTATCAGGGGTTTTTTTTATGAGATGAAGTTGAATGGTTTGTAGGTTGCAATCAGATTCGCTCACTTTATTATCGCTCTCATATATATATATATATATATGTATGTATGTATGTATGTATGTATGTATGTATGTATGCAAGATGTATCATATACTATTTTTATGAGGAAAAGATTGACACTGACTTCCAAGTTGTTTCGGATTTCTTGCCTTCGTCAGAATGGCCTTCTGGCATGCATTGCATTCAAAGGTGTGCACAGACATATAAGCAGAGTAGATGGTGGAGGTTCGTTTTCCATGCATTCACAGATGAGATTTGAGGCCAGCAAAAGACAGGCATGGTCTGTCGCAGACTGTGCACACAAAAACGCCATTGTCAATCACCTTCTCGATCGTTACATTCTCCCTCAGATCTCTTTTGAGTCTTACTTGCGTTATCCTGGTCTCTCAAATGATTTAACTTCTCTCCACACCTTTGTTGGCAGGTGTTACTGCTCTGGATCAGATTAGACCTTGGTACGATAGGGGCAAAGAGACGGTTCCACGCTTCCCAAAATCTTTAAAGAGCCCCTCGACAGGATGCACTTTAAAGTCGTATCCAGGACATACATACATACATATGCATGCTTGTTTGTATGTATATGTGTGTGGGTGTGTCGATACATATATATATGTTTATATATATATATATATATATATATATGTTTGTATACATATATATATGTGTGTGTATATATATATATGTATATACACACATATATATGTGTGTGCATGTGTATGTGTGTTAAATAAAATGAGACAACAAAGCCATCGTATATATGTATGTATA
>NC_068991.1:1095514-1100034 GCF_001194135.2 Octopus bimaculoides | reverse complement strand
TATATATACATACATATACATATGCATGAAAACATATATGACGGCATGTTTACACACACACACACATACATACATATCAATGTAATGCAATATATTTGAAACGATACGCAATATAATTAAAAATGAATAAGCTACAACAATGCAAGTCGAAAACATAAATTCACTTCCATATATCTATGTATACATACGTACGTACACACACTCACACACACTCACACACACACACGCACACACATATATATATACATATATATACTGCATATATATATAAATATATATACATACACATCACCATATATCCGTTTCCTTAGTTTTCCTGTCTAGACAGATTTTGATACAATCTTATTTGTTTATTTAACTTAAATACATTAAATTTCATATATATACATACATACATACATACGTGTGTATATACTGCGAATTCTTTCACTTCTAGAATTTCTCTTCCCCGTGTTCGTTTCTCTAATTAAAACAAATTCTAAATCAGTTTAATATTTCAGATTTGTTCTAAATCAACCTTTTGTCCTTCACCAGACTCGAGTCCGTTTCTTCAGCTCCGACTTTCTTCCGGAATATCTTCTCACACTTTGGACAGACGGTGCGGGAATCACCAAAACAAAAAAAAAACAAAAAAAACGGAAAAAGTAAGAGACCAAACTTTACTTTTTATTCGTTGATGAACTCGTTATTTTTACTCAGTAATCCAGAGAAATGATGTTGAGAAGTTTTTGTTAGTCTCTCACACAATGTGGATTTCGATGTTTGAACGATCGAGTTTGGCAGTTTGTTGTGATCAAGACTCGGTCTCTGCATTCAATTTGGTCTTCAACAATTATTGTAGGCACATCATCATTTGTACGTGTTTCCCAGACCTGACCCAGAGCTAGAAACCAACGCCTTCACAATCCGTGAAGGTCAACATAGGCCAGAGCCATCATCCTTCTCGGATTAAATATATATTTAAAAATTCTCGGAATCAACAGCACTATAACGTCGTAGCTGCTGTTTAACCCCAAGACAACCCACCACAAATGTTTCCCATCCATGACCATCATGCCATTTTAGATATAGATGATCTCAGATTATAATATCCAATATGTCGTTTATAGGCGGTGTAGTTTGACTGCTATGTTTAGCAAACCAGAAGAACACATTGAATCCGGCTATCTTTAAAAGTGGTTGGTCGAGGACGAGATGACGTCATCGGGTGAATGAGACCGGTGTGTTTAATAGAGCATAACGAGCACCTGGGGGTAGGGAGAAGGGGGGGTCTCTATTGGCCTCAGCCCCTCTCCATGGTGACGACGTAATGTGACGTCATCTGGTTGTGTTGTGTAGTGCAGGGACACAAATAGAGGAGACAATACACGGATAGGAGTTAGTTCAATGTGTTTAGGGGTCATAAGGTCACGGTCAAATCAATAGCTGGGAAGTAGCGGGGGGGGGTGGAGGTACAGTTTGCTGAGGGGTGAATGGGAGAGTAAGGTGGGTGGTGGAGGCTATTTCTAAAGGTTTATTCAAGTTGTAAATAAATACCTGTTTTTATTTCAGGACAAGAAAGTAAATTTAACGAAGACAAATATAAAGAGAAAAAGTATCGGGGAAAAAAGATGGCGGCAAAAGAAGAAGAAGGAAAGGGGAGTAGAGTAGAGAAAGAGGGAGGGGGAGGAGGAAAGAAAGAAGAGGAAGAAGGAGGTTAGTTTGTATGAGAATGAAAGAGGAAAGACAAAAGGGGTTGAAATTTGGACGGCCATGATACAGAGAAATTCTGAGATTGGTCTCTTCCCCCACCCCTCTCTCTCATTCTCTCTCTCTCCCCATGCACTCACACACACACACACACGCACACACACATACATACATAGATACATACATACAAACACACACGCACACAAACACAAAACTACATACGTACATGCATACATACATAAGATCGAGGTGAAGCAAAAAAGTTAACTTCGAGCAATCCGTAGTAAATATATAAGAAAACAACTTTTCGGGGCCAGGAGTGGTTTATTGAGACGGAAAGATGCGGATCATTTTTCTTTATCAGAGAACGATGAGCTGAAAAGAAGTTCTTTTTATATTCCTCGGCAGGTGACCAAGGTTGACGAGTGGCAGTAAAAGAGAACAAGAGTTATGGAATGGAGTATGGGAAATCTGGACTACGTATGTTTGATAGCAAGTGGAACCTCAGAAGTGGTAAAATCCGATTGAGCATTCGATTAAAGGCTATATTGTCCCAAGGAGGTACATGTTAACTCAAAGAGGATTCCGTCAGAATATCCTCTTTGTGTTAACATGTGCCTCCTTGCGACAGTGTAGTCATTAATCGACTCAAGATATCCTTGGCCTGAAGAATAGCCGGCGGTATAACCCTCACTTGGATTTTATCATTTCTGAGGTTCCACTCGCTATGAAACACTTTGGGTAAAAGAAAATACAATTAATTATGATTTTATTCAGCATACCCCCCCCCCGTCTCAGATTCCCGCCATTATTGCAGCGGTCCTTCAGTCTTTCTAAGCCCTGTAAAAGAACTGGGAAGGTTGGGCCTCCAGCCAGGCCTTTCACGATACTCTTCATGCTAGGAACTTTCTAACACCCGCTTGTGTGTAGAGAGCTTAAAATCTAATTGTTGGTGTGCAACATCGCCGCACAAATGAAACAAAATTAATCTCCGAATTAGAAACGGATTTAATTACCTAAACATTTGCAAGGTTACACACTCTATGTATGTCTTTTTAAGGCGCTTACTGGCGCTTATATATATATGTATATATATACACTGGCGCTTATATATATATGTTTGGGCTTTTTAATGATTAAAACAACTGGGGTTGTTTGTTTTTTAATGAAATTTGTGGTACATATATGGACGTATGTACGTATCTATGTAGGTATATATGTATGTTTATATGTATGTATAAATTAATGTACGTATGTGTAGGTATGTATGAATGAATGTATATATGTATGTACGTATGCATATATGTATGTATATATGTACGCATGCGTGTATGTATTTACATACGTACGTATGTATGTATGTATACACGCATGTATGTATGTGCGCATGTATGTATGTATGTATGTATGTATGTACGTAGGTAGGTAGGTACGTACGTAGGTAGGTACGTATGTATATATGTATGTACGCTTTCGTAAATGTATGTATATTTCCATGTCTCGAGTTTTACAAGAGAAAATGAGTTTGGTGTGAGAGATGGAGAGAGAGAGAGAGAGAGAGAGAGAGAGAGAGAGAGACATGAGTGTGAGGAAGAGGGAGAAGCTAGAAATAAAGAGAGAGAGAGAGAGAGGGAGAGAGAGAAAGTGGGAAAAGATGCGTGTTCAGAAAGAATTACCTTGACTGTCAAGTCAGGTGTGGACTGCGTTTATTAATTAACACAAAAGGAAGGTGTGAAAGAGTGAGTCACTGCGTATTATAGCGATGGTGTCGGCGGCGGCGGGGGGTGGGGGTAGTGTTATCTCTAGTATTTTCTCAGTATTCTTTCAAGGTATATTTATAGGTATACCACACACACACACACACACACACACACATATATATATATATACGCGTCCACATACAAACACGTGCACTCGCGTGCGCATAAACTTAAATCTGTCGTAACTTCAAAGTAAACAACGCTTTTTCTGTAAGAAACGAAATAGAAGAGAATAAGATAAAAGTGACTGGAAGTTTTCATGGGAAAGAAATGGTAAACTGTAACAGCAATGTGTATGGCTCGAAGAATAGGACAGGGTTACTGCAAACATATTGTCTAGAAAGAGTATAAAATGAATGGTGATATGGTGAGGAATACGTCGTAAAGAAAATAACAAAACAGGAAATAGACAGAAGCAGATCTAATAACGGAACATTGGTTCAAGAATGTCACCATTTACCTCTGAGATTTGTTAACAATTCCACCATTGTAGGGAGAACAGGAGGAATAGATTAGATCTACATGAATGGTTGTCAACTGCCTTCCCTCCTGTTATTGTTGAAAGAATAGAGAAACCACCCAAACTGAAAAATTAACGCTTAGCAACCTGATAGAAAATATCTCTTACAAGAAAGATATTGGCTTCAAATTTTAGCGCAGGGCTGGCAAGTTCGGTGGGGGGGGGTTATTAGTCGGTTATACCGACCCCTAGTATTCAACTGGTACTTATTTTCTCGACTACGAAAGAATGAGAGACAAAATCGACTCCGTCGGGAGTTGAACTCGGATGGGATAGTCGGAAGGAATATCGTTAAGAATCTTTTGCGGCGCGGTAACGATTCTTCCGCCAACAATATCAAAATTGAGTAAATTGGCGGCACACAGGAGGAGCATGCAGATCTTCAGAGCAGCGACTAATCTACCAAATTATACAGGAAGGAACTGTAAAGAATCGTCGGAACTCTTTGCTTGGTCCAAATATGGAATGTTGCGTTTTGGAGGAGAAGACGAGGAAAACTGAAATCCACTCACAAGGCTTTGGTCGGCCCGAGGCTATAGTAGAAGACACTT
>NC_068991.1:1094544-1095254 GCF_001194135.2 Octopus bimaculoides | reverse complement strand
GAGAGAGAGAGAGAGAGAGAGAGAGAGAGAGAGAGAAAGAAAGAGAGATGATGATGATGATGATGATGAGGATGATGATGATGATGATGATGATGGCTATGAGTCAATCTGGTGCAACAAAAGAGACATGTATTTGTCTGAAACAAACAGCCATATTCATTGCGTTTTGTAAGTCTTGTTAGTGTCACGGATTTTAAATCGCTGACTTGTCATCGAGTTAAGATTACAAAAGATGTTGTTGTTGTTGTTGTCGTTGTTGTTGATGATGATGATGACGTTGCTTTAAAGGTGATGGTGACGGTGATGCTGATGTTATGGTTGATGTTGCTCTGGTTGTTGTCGATGATGTTTTAGCAGTTGTTGTTGTTGTTGTTCCTGCTTCTGTTGTCGTCGTCGTCGTCGTCGTCGTCGTCGTCGTCGTTCAGACCAAATGCTCCCTGATCAAGCGGACACAATATCAAAGGCTTACCAACCGTAACCATCCCGTCTTTTCACACCTGGGCTCACATTCTCCAATGTGTCCTTCACTCAAGTCGACAAGATATACTGTCAGGAAGATTAGGCTGCAATCTTTAGCTTGTTAAACGACTCTATAGTGACTCCAGTGACAGATACTGAAGCTCACACACACACACACACACACACACACACACACACACACACACACACATATATATATATATATATATATATATATATATATATATATA
>NC_068991.1:1084396-1084931 GCF_001194135.2 Octopus bimaculoides | reverse complement strand
GGGAGGGAGGGAGGGAGATATGCGTGTGAGTATTCAAATTGATCGTGGTAAAAATGTATATATTTGTAATGCTGACTAAGAGATCGATATTGCTTGGCGCCAATACATATATTATCGAGACCAAAAATCGTCATCTGCATTATTGCAATCATCATCATCATCATCCATCATCATTTCACCCAGCAACACCATGGAACTACCACCATTTTCACCTCTTTACAACCATCTGTATCACACGCGCACGCACGCACGCACACACACATACACGCGCGCACACGCGAGCATGAGTCATTAATTACACAAAATCTAATTTGTTATGTTATTGGCGGGAATATTGTTCCACGTGCAACCACGTTGGTCTTGGATCTGTGTCTCGTCTCTCCAAAAACAGGTTTGAAGTGGAATGGTTAATTAATTGAACTGTGGTTAGTAATTACAGGTGACCACAGCCAACTATGATGCGGGCGATTTCAAAGGTAAAACTTTGACCAATTTGCATATTTAATCACTTTTATTAATACATTAATAGCCACTC
>NC_068991.1:1082981-1083916 GCF_001194135.2 Octopus bimaculoides | reverse complement strand
TTTTTAGAGAAACATGATTGGAGGAAGGAAAGGAAAGGACGGTGGTCAAGATCTGAGCCTGAAGACCAAGTCTAAAAACTTTCAACAAAGAAAAGCCCGCAAAAGGCCGTGCTGTAATAGTGACTTGGAGGCCAACAAGTTCGGGAGCCAAAGGGTTAATTGATTACATCGACCCCAGTGCTCAACGGATACTTATTTTATCGACCCCAAAAGAATAAAAAGACAAAATCGACCTCGGCGGAATTCGAACCCAGAACCGAAAGACGATCGAAATGCCGCTAAGCATTTCGCCCCACATAGGCCGTGCTGTAATATTAGACTCTGCAACAGCTTGATACTCTCTTTCACACACACACACATACACTCACAATGAAATATAAAAATACGCTCCTGCAAATATACTGTGAGTTTCAAACTCACTGCATTGTCAGGTTCGACATTAGCATCGTTTTTCGCTAAAGATTTCATTTTACAAGTAACTCATAGCTTACAGAGAAAATCATTTCCACCTGACAGCTTTCCTCTTGCACTCATTGACCCACAGTAGAACCTTTACATCAGCGATCTCGTCCATCGAGGAAAAACCTGCAAATGTTGACTGACTAATTTGTAAAAACAAAATAATAATTGAAACACTGACGCTAGCTTGAAAACAGTTCCAGTATCAATAAAAGAGCAACACAGCGTGGGAAAGAAAAACTTGAGTAAATAAATAGAATATAACATAAAGATGGTAAATGGAATCTGAAGACAGACTCCATGTTCTCTGCGACACAATTATTAGAATTAAGAAGTGAATACAGCATCACACGGCTTAATCCTCGTCAGTGTATATTTTATGTATACATACATACATACATACATACATACGTACACACACACACACACACACACACACACACACACACACACACACACACACACACACACACACA
>NC_068991.1:1079117-1079967 GCF_001194135.2 Octopus bimaculoides | reverse complement strand
ATATATATATATATATATATATATATATATATATATATATATATATATACATACATACATACATACATACATACATACATACATACATACATACAATACAATACAATATAGTAAATTTGTGTATGTGCATATATTTGTATGTATACATAAATGTGTACAATATGTATATATGTGTGTATTCATTAATGCGTATAATATGCATATGTATGTATGTATGCATGTATACATGTATGTATGTATGTATGTATGTATGTATGTATGTGTGTGTGTGTGTATGTATGTATGTATGTATGTAAAATGGAGTGAGAAATGGAGAAGTGTAGGGGGATGTTATCGGCAAGAACTAAATATATCACGAAATGTATTCCATATACCAACTTCGATGGTGCAGTTGACTAATTCATTTAGGAAAGGAAACAAAATCTCAATTTCTAGATTAAGTGACTGAATGAAAATGTAAGGTAAAAATAAAATTGATTGAACCAGACGATAATTCTGATTTCGGAGTACTTCCGGTAAATAACAGCGGAAGTCTCTGGCTTGATAATGGAACAACTTGTTGCTCTCAGGATGGATAGATGCATACATATATAATATACACACATAGATGTATGTGTATATGTATGTATGTATGCTTCCCAGCCATATGGTTCCGGGTTCTGCCTCACTGCGTGGTACCTTAGGCATGTATCTTCTGCTATAAACTCGGGCCGAAGACAATCTTGTGAATGGATTTCAGACAGAAACTGAAACGTAATTTTAAAACAATAGTGAAATTTTATTTTATTTTTGCATGGGTATGTATACGTGTGGGTGCGTTTGTGTTTTGAGAGAGAGAGAGAGAGAGAGA
>NC_068991.1:1074201-1076698 GCF_001194135.2 Octopus bimaculoides | reverse complement strand
TGTGTGTGTGTGTGTGTGTGTGTGTGTGTGTGTGTGTGTGTGTGTGTGTGTGTGTGTGTGTGTGTTACATAACAGAAGACCCGAAAACGTTTTGTTGTTATTTATACTGCATTACATATGTTTCATTGCTAATAGGAATTAAAGGTATACATAGAAAAAAATATGTAAGACATCTCCTATTAGTAATTCTTCAGACCGAGGATTAAGATAATCCGAATTACTAATATACAGCGTTCTATCTATTTATTACCACACGGAAAGCCGGATTCTTGTAGGGTGTATCAAGTCATGCGTGAGTCGATGTAAGAAACACAACCCACTTAGTATATCGAAAGATATGCAGCCGACTGATTCCGTTATATCAGCGTTGGGTGGGGTGGGGGCTACGTGTGTAAGCTATTTAAGCCGACATTGGGGCTGAATAGCAGATGCTTTGTTGGGAAAAGTTGAAAGGTAAACATTGGAATATTTCAAGACCAGGAATGGCTTATGTGACATGTTATTAGCAGCAATAAATACGATGAACGAAACCAAGGAATAACAGAGTGAAATAACGCCATAAAGTAACAGGAAATCCGTGAAATGTGAGAATGGAATTCGTAGAGGTTGGCATTGGATTCCATTGTTCGGTTGTGTTCAATGGTTTGTTAAAGAGGCAATTGTTTATTAGGGGATCGTTTTGCCGCCATCTTCTATCGCTGGATGAACCGACTTTGGTTCCAGACGGCTTGGCTGGATGCCATTATTAACGGTTGGATAGATGGACGTAGAGGTCAGATATATGAATGACTGCCATTAGAAATGGCTTGATGGATGGACATCGATTGGTTTCAGATGATCTGGATGTCTGCCATGTTAAATATTTTGATGACTGGACATGGATACCAGATAGGTCATTTGGTGATGATCTACACGTCAGTTGTTGCTTAACTCCAACCCAGATTCCTTTCGGTAAAACTATTATCAAAAGCGTTCCAGTCATGGCCTTATGAATATTTTTTTTTATACATCCACGATTATATTATTGCATTATGTGTTCTTCCAATTTTAAGACAATAAGTGAGTGATTTGAGGTAGTTTTGATTGTTATGTTTAGCAATTCAAGTGGTTGCTCAGAAATTCGATTCCCTTGCTGTCCCCCGGTGATCAGACTCAAGATAAACCGGCAATTTGTGAGAGGTCAGTCAAATGAGATGAAATCAATTACCTGACTGACCATCGATTAACTGACCATCGATTCACTGACCTCATATCAGTGGACAACCAGACTCTGAAACCTGAATTAATGCATCACAGGATAAAGAGGGATTATTGAGAATGCTGGATTATCCGATTATCATATCGTTACTCACCTATTCCTTCCATAAATATTGAACCCCTGTCTCGCCGTTCCCTTTTTTTTCTCTATCTCCCTCTCTCTATATCTCTCTCATTCTCTCCCTCTCTCTTATCCTCTCTTTCTTGACCTCTCAATATTTCAACGACGAAAAGCAACCAATTTTCTTAGACTTCTCTTTCACATGCAAAACGTTTCTGCGAATCTCAAAGGTTTATTCTTTGACAGAATTTCAACGTAGTTTGACGATCATTCTTTGGTAGAATTAGTCTGACACAGGTTGAGTGCAATACACACACACACACACACACACACACGTATATAAACAAGTAAAGTCAGTTGCCACTTCAAAGTGACTGTTCCATATTAATGATAGTTTAACCCCAGGCAGATCGTCTGCGAGTAACGCTGCACCGATAACCAGCCGGTGGACGATTTGCCTGGGGTTATACTAGTAGTAACATTGATGTGACGATTGACTTTACTTGTTAATCTAGTTACTACCTCTGATCTCTCCATCTCTATTCACGAGCTCTGTCTTATCGTCTGCTGCCTGCGACGGTGCACGAACCAGCGGCATGCCGTTCAGGCTGGAAGTCCGATACCATTTCAAGAATCAGCCCGGCTGCCAAGATCGATATCCAATACAATCGGAACACTATCAGTGAATCACAAAGCTATGTGTTCAATTGTTTACGATCGGATTACTTCTCCACCCCTCACTCCCCACCCTCATCACACCCTCACACGGTCTTCCACACCCGCTCCTTTCCAAGCCAACGCGCACTCGTTCACCCCTATTCAGAGTCTAATAAAAAATCATGGGCAAACACACACACATAACTATGTATATATATATATATATATATATATATACATACACACACACACGTATCTATATATGCATATATATATATATACATACATACATATATATATGTATGTATTTATATACATATATATACATGCATGTACATATTTATATACATACATACATACATATATATATATGTGTGTGCATACATATGTACATATATATATGCATATATATATATGTATGTATTTATTTATATTTGAGTGTGTGGTGTGTATGTAAAAATATATAGATATACATATATATATACATATATATATATATATATATATATATATATATATATA
>NC_068991.1:1071332-1071559 GCF_001194135.2 Octopus bimaculoides | reverse complement strand
TATATATATATATATATATATATATATATATATATATATATGTATGTATATATAGTATATATGTATATATATGTATGTATGTATGTATGTATGTATGTATATATTACACAGCTAATTGCTTTCACATCATATTTCGATTCATTACTCTCTCTGTCTGTGTTGCTCTCTCTCTCTCTCTCTCTCTCTCTCTCTCTCTCTCTCTCTCTCTCTCTCTCTCTCTCTCTCTC
>NC_068991.1:1068558-1071322 GCF_001194135.2 Octopus bimaculoides | reverse complement strand
TTTCTCTCTCTCTTTCTCTCTCCTCCTCCTTCTTTCTTTCTCTCTCCCTCTCTGTCTCTCTCTCTCCCTTTCTCACTAATTTTTTCTCTCTCTCTTCATTGTCATTCGTGTTGCATTATTATTGCCTCCAGTTTTTGTTTTTCTTCTTATTCCATCCGTGGCCCTCCCTCCCGTCTATATTCACTCATACTGAAGCCACAACTATATTATCCACTCTTTTCTTCTCTTTTTTCTTCGGTAACGCGTGATTGGAGGTTGATTTGGCAGCTATTTCTAGCGGGTTGAACGACCACACTGAGACTCCTGGCAACATTGTTACTGTTGTTGTTGTTATTGTTACATTTTCTCTCCCAAACGTCCATTTTGATCAGATCCTCCCCCTCCATTTCCCCTTCCTCCTCCTTTCCCCCTGCCTCCCCCCTCTCTCTCCTTGTCTCTCCAAGACCTCGTTTAATAACGTTATGTGATTCCTATTCAATTCTCTCAGCACGACATTAAGTGGGTCCACGTCCGTCATAGCCAAGCCTTTAGGGTTTCTAAGGTCCCAGCAACTCGCCTTACTCTAAAACCTCTCTAACCCCTCCCCCCGCACTACACAGAAATCACCTCTACCCCCTCTCAGTCCCTCTCTTTCTCTCCCTCTCTTTCTCTTTCTCCTCCTCTCTTATCTCCCTCACACTTTCCGTTTCTTCCCAGCATCCTCGCCCACTTCCACTCCCACATTCTCTCTTTCTATCTCTGTCTCTCATGCCCTCCCTCTCTCTCCCTCTCTCTCTCTCTCTCACTCTCTCTCTCTCTCTCCTTTTTGTCTCTAACGTCAAACTCTTTAATTTACTTAATTTCCCCTAATTCCAATCTTCGTCCTTCAACCGACGCCTCTCTTCCTCCCTCCACCCGCTTCCACCCCCATTTATTAATGACGCCATTTCAACACCACACCTACCACTAATAGCTTCCCTGTAGTCACTCCAGTAACATTACTAACACCGCTTTAACACCTCTACAAACATCACCAGCAAGAACAGCACTGTCAACCAACAACAGTGCTTGTGTGTGGTTTCTCGACTTGCTAGAAATAACAAGTAAATTGGCTCATTGACCTATTGTTTCTTCTCTCTCTCTGTCTCTCCCTCTCTCTCTCTCTCTCTCTCTCTCTCATGCGCGCGCGCGCAAGCAGCAACAACATTCACAACTGCATTAGTCCCAAACACTCCCCTCGATGTGCACCAGTAATAATTGCAGATAAAAGGTTACAGGAGGAGCCTGACGGCTGCAGTTTGTGTCGGTCGCCATCGTGACTTCAGGTGTTCTCGAACCCCGAACAGCAGATTTCCTCCGCAAAATCGAGATAGCTGCAACTCGTCTGAGAAATGAGATAGGCGAGGTGGGGGGTGGCTGTTGCCAAGTGTGTCGCTGGCCATTCTCTGCGGCAAGGCCTTTGCAATGGCGTCTGCGAGGCGCGATGGGACATGTCAATGAGAGAACCTCTTTGCAGTCGCTTGTATGGCTAGAAATAATAGAAAAATCTACCTCAAATAAAATCCTATCGAAGGATACTTTGGACAATGTACTCCCTGATAGACAAAACATTAACTGCTTACAACTGGAAACAATTCTTAAATTGTCTACTACGATCCTTTCTCTCCCTACTACTCTCCCTCTCCCCCTCTCTCTCTTCTCTCTTTTCCTCATTCTATATCAATTTCCTTCATCCTACCAACTCGCCCGCCTTTTTCTTTCTCTGCATCTCTCTCCATAATGGAATAAATACGGAGAGAAAAGAAAGAAATGAGAAAAAAAAAAAAACATGAAACAAGAAACGGACTAGTTTTTGTGTGCGTTCGGCCATATTGCCAGAGCAGACAGGAAGCAGTTCCAATATGTGGTCACCTTCCCACCGCTTTTACTTTCTGGACAATCACTTGCAATTTCCTCCTTCTTCAAACAAATGTTGCTATTTTCATACATTCTGCCCTCAGGCTATGGGTTCGCCTAAATCTACTCCCCATCCCCTTCGTTCACATTCTTCTTCTTCTTCTTCTTCTTCTTCTTCTTCTTCTTCTTCTTCTTCTAGAATCCGTTGAGCATCCAACAAAATCACATGAGGAATATGTCTTCTAAATCACAACGGTTCGAGTTCAAAACCTTTCACAACAATATCCAGTTTATTTACCTTGATGGTCCGTTCTGTACATGCTGGAAAGTCCCAAAGAACAGTTACATTTTCTCCCTCAGTTGCAGCCTCAGGGTGGTGCTGGTACCATTTGTCAGCAGTCCTGATTTTATAATGCCGACATATTATCCAATGTATATATTGGCCGACTCTGTCATGTCAATAATAATAATAATAATAATAATAATAATAATATTAATAAAGAGAAGCTAAATGTGTACTCAATGACCTCACCTCTACTCCCCCAACTTTTCCCCATTCCCCACCCCTACATAACAGGTGAAACAGTCTGGGTGTTCTGATTAAGCAAAATATCGTCAACATTTCCAGAGAAATTCTTCAGTTTTCCAGATAGCAACTTTCCCTAAAGAATTCACTTTCCCTAAAGAATTTCGGTGCAATATCTTTATACACCACCCTACTGACATTTGTGTGTTGATTTTATATACATCCTACATATCTACGTATATTTGTAGATACATTCAGAAACGCTATACATGTGTGTATTAATTATATACAACGTGTTTGCATATAAAAATGTTAATGCATATATATGACCTGCATGTGTATATATTATACAGTATATATATA
>NC_068991.1:1066376-1068136 GCF_001194135.2 Octopus bimaculoides | reverse complement strand
TATATATATATATATATATATATATATATATATATATCCAGCAAGAGTTTCACTACAGTATCCAGAATTGAGGTCTGTTTAAAGATGTAGTGGTACGTGATGTTACCCTCACTGACTGGAGACTCATCCAAAGACAATTAGGGTCTGGGGAAACTTGGTTTTCATGATTCCCATATCACGATTTACAGCGTTTACAGCGTTTACAGAACATTGAGCAAACAGTCATGATGTCGGCATTTTGACCCCAAGCACGATTCATGAGGATACAGGTAACTCTTCCCCAATATTCAAATGGCTTCCAGTCCTCCGTGTTCAGCTAACTTTTTCTCAACCACAACTAATCTTTATGCTCTCCAACGCCGTTGACTGTTCACCAATGCACCAACCTGTTCCTGAAAAAAAAGGGACATAAAATACCGTCAAATTTAACCCGAACAACCGGCAAAGATATTTGCTCACACTAACGCACACGCACACCTGTATTACTCATGCATACACGCACGCACACATACATATATACACGCATACATACATACATACATACATACATACATATTCATTGACGCAAGCACACGCAGATATATGCATAGATATTTACTCATGCCAGCTCACACGCATACGTATGCAAACAGGTACATATTTTCATACAAACATGCATAAACGCATATATATATATATATATATATATATATATATATATATATATATATACTCACACGTACACGGGTATTTATTCACAGGTATACTTACGCATACATAGATATTTGCTTACACTAACACAATGCACGTTGCATTGTGTATAAAACTGAAATAAAACAATGCAGGCACACACACACTCACACACATACAACACAAACACACACACACATACACAAACGCTTTCCTTCACACTTACCTTCATTCACAAAGATACGCATACACAAGTGCATAAACTGTACACCTGGATTATTAATGTAATTTACACGCATACATTCATGTACTACAACACATACATAACCCCTTTGAAACGCATGCAAACACTGCATGCGTATTTGCACACGAAATTCTTATAAACTAGACGTGCTCACAGACATACACAAATACATGAATACAATCACATAGATGCACACAAAAGATAGTCATACAACCACACACACCATACATGTACACAGCTAAACTTGCAATAAAACAGATGTTCCTCCACACAAATACACGCAACCATCAACGCGCAGACGCATTCACATAAACAGCAACAGAATATTCACAAACTGCAAACACATACGCGCAGAAAGCACGCTTGCAACTCCACACACATTCACCAAACTATACAGATACGTGAACACAGCTAAAATTCCAATAAAAGCCCCTATATTGAGCCTCTATTATTGTGGTTTCAATACCAGACGATAATGTTCCGACATATATTAAAATGGCGTCAATTAAGGAGAATAGATCACGTGGTACGTTCTGCTTTAATAGCGACACAACACATGGTGGCGAGCTGAAATCAAATGTTTACTTCGTACGTATACATGTTGTGTATATGTGTACGTACGTATATATATATATATATGTGCATGTATGCGCACATGTGTAAATGTGTGTGTATGCGTGTGTGTGCATGCATATATACATATACATATATATATATTTATATATAGAGAGAGAGAGATTTGCAGATATATGTAGGCGTGTGTGTGTATGAGTGTATGTGTGCGCGCGCGTCTATGTGGGTGTATGTGTAGATGTATATATATATATATATATATATATATATATAT
>NC_068991.1:1064550-1065170 GCF_001194135.2 Octopus bimaculoides | reverse complement strand
ATATATATGCACGTCGATACGCATACATACTTAGACGGCGATGGTGATGGCGATGGTGTTTAATGTGAGATTAGCTGTGTCGGTGGAGGTGGTGGTGTCGGTGGTGGTTTTGGAGTTTATGATGACAATGTGCAAGTTTGTGTTGAAGTTGCTGTTGTGGTGGTTGTGGTAACAAAAGTTGTGTTGATGGAGTGGGGATGAGAAGCACTAGTAGTGGTAGTAGTAGTTATTCTTGTTGCTGTTGTTGTCGTTGTGTCGCTCTTGTCGTTGCTGTTGTAGCAGAAATGCTACCACCACCACCACTACCAACACTGCTACTACTACTACTACTACTACTACTACTACTACTACTACTACTACTACTACTACTATTGCTGCTGCTGCTGCTACTACTACTACTACTACTACTACTACTACTACTACTACTTAGAAGATATTCAACGTGTAATCGTATTGAAATACTTGTATTATTAGTCATCATTATAATGGTATATAGAGGGGGGGGGAGATACATATATATATATATATATATATATATATACATATATATGTGTGTGTGTGCGTGCGTGTCTGTATGTGTCTATATAATATATATATATATATCACAGGGTGGAGGGGTG
>NC_068991.1:1060965-1063843 GCF_001194135.2 Octopus bimaculoides | reverse complement strand
GTGGTGGTCATCGTCGTCGTCGTTGTCATCGTAGGGTGTTGGTCTTATTAACTTTATTATTATCAGATTTATTCTCCTCCTCCTCCTCCTCCTCATCATCATCATCATCGTCGTCGTCGTCGTCGTCGTCGTCGTCACCATCATCATCATCATCATAGTCGTCACCATTAACTTTCACATGATGGTTCTGTCTGCAAGAAATAGCAGCAAATTCTCTCAGAATCTTTCAAAATCATAAATAAGGAAGGATACATTCCAAAACGTAGTCCCACAAGTCCAACAAGTCCCCAAATATAAGGGGCGGTCAGCGAGGGCTAACCCAGGGCTGAACAGTGGGTCTCCAGCTAGAAACAGTATTTAAATTCCCTTCAAATCACAACCTAGAGTCTCAAAAAGCAACGTGAAAAATGGTGAGAGTAGTCCTAGGTATACATAAGGACGTGATGGTCATTACCAGAGCGCCTTAGATCATAGACTAGCTCCAACAGAGCTTTCCTGGGGTTAAATAAACAATTATGACAGCAACATCGTCTCCACCACCACCATCACCGTCATCATCATCACCATGACCAACATCAACACGACCCACTCCCCTACCCCCTGATTATCCCATTCTATCACCAGTATCACCATCATCACCATTCTCATCTTCATCATTATCAGCATCACGATAACCACGTAATCGTCATAATCGCCATCATAATCTTTGTCATTATCGTCGTCGTCGTCGTCGTCGTCGTCGTCGTCACTACCAACTTTATTATTATTATTATTATTATTATTATTATTATTATTATTATTATTATTATTATCATTATTATTATTATCATTATTATTATTATTATTATTATTATTATTATGATTATTATTATTATGGTTTGTCTCAGGTTCGGTCTTATACCTGGTAGGGATTCTGTGAATAGTGGGTTACTACCTGTAATCTTAGGTGTCCACAAGTTTTCAGCAGTTTTTCAAGTGCTTACAATATCCCCTGATAATCCTTGCTATCCCCAAGAGACAAACTTTCTGTTAAAGCTCTACCGAGCATTCTGTTTCAATCTCCTTCAGCCATTTGTCTATATGTTGGCTTTACTGTTCCAATAAATACTGTGTTATTGTTTTACTCTTCAGGACTTTCGGTCTTGTTTGTTCTGGTAGATTCTGTGAGAGCGGACAGCAACCTTCTGTCAGAGGTCTCTCAGGCTCTCTTTCCACACATTATAAGCTTTGATACTTGGTTGTTAATTATCGTGGGAGACATTCAACATCTAAGTACCAATCTCAACATCCTTGCTGTCCCCAGCAGAGCAGTTTTTTCGGGGGCTTGCTCTGTTTTCATGTCAATTCCAATTTCTTTGACATATTTCTCGAACTTGGTTCCTAGTGCTCCCTGTGCCCCTTCAACTACTGGAATGACAGACACTCTCCTCATAGTCCACCAAACACTTTTCCCTTTAACCAATTCCTGATGAACTTCTTCATGTTTCACTTGAAAAGGAAAATAAGGAAAGAGAGAGAAGTGTTGTCTTCTAACGAGTTTGCTGAAAGGTGGATGAAAGTGGCGAGAATGGAGCGAGTGAACGGGTCTACGCTGAGCATACGCCTGTAGTTGGTTCATGTGTATGTATGTGTGTGGGGCGGGGTGTAATCTTATTAATACGTTATGGTCTAAGAATATGTTTGTTGTAGTAACTTTTGTCTTGCGGTCAACGTCGATCAAAATAGCAAAACTTTTTGTTCCAGTTTATCACATACGATGTAGATTAAAATGAGTGTATTATAATTCGTTTTAAATTAAAATAAAATCCCGTCATTTTGATGACTTTCTTAATACACATTCTCAAAACACAAATGTTGTTAATAGATTATTCTCAAAACCAAAATTTATCATCTCAAATATTCGTTGTCAGGACAACGGAAGAATAATTGGACTTCACAGGTAACCCAGCAACAACAATTAGACGGAAATGAAAACTCTGAATCATAGGGAGGGGAATAAAATTTAATAAATTTCTTCGATTGGCTACCACTATTAACTGTTCAAAATACAACGACAGCGGTAGGGGTGTCTTTTCGCCACCACGTAATGGTCAGTTGATATGTTACTTATAGTTCGCATTCAGTGATGTGTTACCTAAAAGCAGTTAACTCCCTACCAAAATGGTTTCTATCAACGCTGTTTTAATATCTGCCATGACAATGAGCAATAGGTCCAAAATATTGATATATTAAATTGAATGTCATTTATTTAGAACAAAACATTAGAATCTCTCATTGTTACTGGCTTCTTCAAATTCCAGTTTAAAAACAAAATGCCTTTTAATAGCTTTCCTAAAGCCCAAGGGAAATCGTACATGCATATCTATCTACCTATCTGTGTGTGTGTGTGTGTGTGTGTGTGTGTGTGTGTGTGTGTGTGTGTGTGTGTGTGTGTGCAAATGAATACGAATAAATGATGCTTTGTCTCAGGCTGAAGCTGTGCCCCCACCTCAGATATTTTGCAAGATCTTCTAAATCCATTGCAACGCTGGATATATGTATATACACATCCTCGCGTGCGTATGAATGTGTGTTAATGTGTGTGCAAAGCGCAATGATAGCTTGTATTGTCTGGAACTTGAGAAGAACCCAATATCGCGGCAAGAAACTCTGCTGAGGGCAGCAAATTGAAACTCCGTCATTCCTTAAATGCCAGCTGAAGAAGTAACTGTAAAAGTCTAGCAACACCCACGGCGATGCCCCAGCATGGTCACAGCTTCAAGGCAAAAGATGTATGTATATATAGACATACATGTATGTATGTATGTATGTATGTATGTATGTATATATGTATATATAAATGTATATATAAATGTATATATAAATGTATATATATGTA
>NC_068991.1:1056807-1059799 GCF_001194135.2 Octopus bimaculoides | reverse complement strand
CGATGCCCCAGCATGGTCACAGCTTCAAGGCAAAAGATGTATGTATATATAATTAGATGTATGTGTGTTTGCGTTTGTACCTTCCCACCTACCGAACTACTTACCTACTAATTACCCACCTTTCTACCTGTGGTTGTGCATATATTTATTTGTACTTTAGTACCAACATTTCTAAATATTTATCTTCCCTTACCTTGGACATACCATTAACATAATTAGCAGAATAATTACCTGGGTAGAGTTACTTAACCTGGTTATCACTAGAAACCACTTGTCTCTCTCTTTCTATCTCTCACCTCTTCTCTATTCTTCTCTTCCCCTCTCTCTCCCTACTTTTATATGTGTGTGTGTAGAGAGAGAGGGGGAGTGACAGACAGACAGACAGACAGACAGACAGACAGACAAAGTGAGTGAGTAATGTCTATACGAACGGGTGAATAAGAACTCAATACATAAATTCAGATACTTATAGTATTTTTTTAGAGGTGAGAGGCCGAAACAATCGAAAGCTTGGTGCAAACGCACTCAAAATCGACCCTTGAGTCACTGATCTGACTTCTCATCTGTAATAGAATCTTATTGACAGATAGACAGACAGGCAGGCAGCTAGATAGATAGATAGATAGATAGATAGATAGATAGAGAGAGAGAGAGAGAGAGAGAGAGAGAGAGAGAGAGAGAGATAGAGAGATAAAGAGATAGATAGCGTTCTATTTTTACGGGGAACGCATGGCCTCAGTGTCTAATATTCTGTTAATTCGTGAATTCGATGTCCGGCATCGTTTGGTCAGTATTGATGGAATATTTCCACGGCGGAATTGGTGAGAATAGAATAGATTTGAAACTTTTTCTATCGATCCAAAATTCCTGTCGTATCACTTTTCGATTTTTCTTTCTTTTCTTTTCTTTTTCCATCTCTGAGGTAAATGTTTTGTTTAGTATAAAGAGAGAACAATGGGCAACAGCATTCCAGGTGAGACTTAGCCAATATATCACGCTCTTTGGACTGAAACGTTCTAAAGATTCAGAGCATATTCTACAGATTGTATCGACTTTATTGTTGATCTGTGTATTCCATCAAAATATGTCTTGTATAATCAGTCTCAACATGTTCCAGCAGATTAGAACGTGGCCTTGCTAATCACATGAATATTTTTTTTAAAAGAAGAATTCCGTGATTCCGTTGAAGACTTTGCTGAAATCATCACTCTAGCCACTAGGCCACAGGCCTTCACACACGTGCGCGCGTGCGTATTTATAAATTTTCACATAGTAAAGGTTGGCCATAATGCCAAAGTTTCGGCTTGTTCGCATTTATCTGAGGAAGTTAAGAATGTTAATTAATAAACGATGCAAATTTCAAATATGCACTCTACTGAAAAGAATTCAGTAGGCTTTCGTTTTAATGTTCATTCGTTTTTATTATAACCTGACATAAATGCGTGCGTGTCCTATCTGAGGCCGTCTCATAGCCTAAAGGCCTTTATATATAAGTATATATCTATATACACACCAACTACTTATGTCTTGTCCTTTTTCTGTCGTCGTTTATCACTTGTTTATGTTTTCCCCACCATCCGCTCTCTTATTCCAGCAGCTTTTTACTGCTGATGCAGCAAAATTGAACAATCTCATTGATAATGACGCAAAATTGTGATGGTTTTTGGCCGCTAACTGATGAGGGATGAACATATCCATGTATCGTTTGTGATTTTTCTGTGTGTTCCTTTGTTGTGCATCTGTGCAATTGTCTATTCAGATATATATATATATATATATATATATATGAAAAATACATACATATTGCTAAAGTACAACACCGGGTGTTTATGAATATGTATACGGAAGTCGTGTACGTTTCATATTGTATGTAACTTCAATAAAAAAAATGTGTTTGTGCGCGCGCACGTGCGTATGTGTACACGCAGCGTTTATTTATGAACGTAGTAGGCATGCACCAAATAGAAATAGTTGTATGACTTTCTTATGTTTAAAGTATTTATCAATGAAGGCAAACATTTTAGATAAGGGGATATTGTTGTAAATATATTCATTATTTCTTACCACCATTTAGGAATCCGAGTTAATGGAGTATGAAGTGTCCTGTCTAGAAAGAGAAAGATATGCCTACGGTAGGTTCGAACTCTCGACTTGGTAGTCCAGCATCTTACTCTAGTAGCCTTTAAGGCCCCACTTTTCTCGATAAAAGTCTATTATGAACCACGTATTGGTTTTCGCATATAATTAAATACCTCACCAAAAAGTCCCTATGCCCTGGAGGGCTTCATTTAAAGAGACACTCCTCGAGCAGTCTGAAGTACGACTTATAATTTCTGATAATTTCTGATTACAGTAAATATGGCTGCAATGAGAACAAGTAAATACAAAAAATAAATCAACAAAATTGGAAGAATTGAAGTCAGCAAGTGGACAAAAGTTGATAATAACCTTTATTAAAAGAGTTCCATAAAGATACAGACTCTGCTAAAGAAACGATTTGCTGTCCCTTTACTGCGGTCCGGTCTCTGCTTGCGTAGCGTTTTGTATGGCGATGATTCGAATGAAAAACCCACTTTCTTAATTATGCTATCATCAGACGAGACTGGTAAGCTGGACAGGAAACTTGCAGAGTCTGAACAGACAGATAATGAACGTTTCGCACAATCAAATCATCACTGATTTTCTTCCCCACAGACAAAACAATATATTTCCGATCTTTTACAATATCCCTGCAGACGACTGTACAGAGTGTTACAGACGACACAATACTTGATTTACTGACGGCAACTTTGCCTTAGACTCGGTTATCTTACTGAATAAAACGAATGTTTACACAACAATCACAATGTTTTCTCAGATGGATCGCAGTCTTTTTAAAAAAGACAATGTCTACTGTTAAAGATGAACATCTTGTTTACAATCGAATTTGGATTCTTCATCACGTGATCGCTCGGACTTATTGCAGTTGCTGTAGCTTGGACGGATGTTGCTG
>NC_068991.1:1054267-1056508 GCF_001194135.2 Octopus bimaculoides | reverse complement strand
TATATATATATATATATATATATATATATATATATATATATGTGTGTGTGTGTACACACCACATAAACAATCACACACGCATTATATGCATGTTATATATTTATATGCATATGTACATTTATGTGTGTGTGCATGCGCATATTTCCCTCCCTCTCTCTCTTTCTCTCTCTCCCGTCCTCTCTCACTCTCTCCTTCTCTCTCCCTCTCTCTTTCCCCTCTCTATTCCCAGAATGAAACACTTCAGCACCACCAAAATAACAATAGCAGCAATGAAGGCAATGCAATTTCGTCAATGCAGAGTCTTCCCTCCACCTCCCGCCATCACCACTACCAATAGAGAGAGGGGAGGGGTAAGGTAGATAGAGAGATGGTGGGAGGTAAGGTGATAGTGAGAGATGGTGGGAGGTTGGAAGGGGTGGGAGGAGAAGGAGGAAGAAGAGGAGGAACAGAAAATTTAGGCTGTGGAGAGGTAGAATGTGGTGAAGAGGTTATGGTGAGGGCGATAGGGAGAGGTGGAGGGAGAAGGTGAATGAGAGAGGGAGGTAGGGAGTCGGTGAGAGAAGGTGAGAGAGATAGAGGTGGGGTGGGGCAGAATTGGTGAAGGAAACGTGAGAGAGAGAGAGAGAGAGAGAGATAGAGAGATAGAGAGATAGAGAGATAGAGAGAGGAAGTAGAGAAAAAGTATCGGGTAGAGAGACGAAGAGAGAGATAGTGGGAGGTTTAGCAAGAGAGGGAGGGGGAATAGAAGGAGAGAGAGAAAACGAAATACCTTCAGAGAGAGAGATATATACAGAGAAGGGGAGGGGGTCGATAGAGAAGGAGAAAGAGATATCGACATAAAAGAGAAAGAGAACAAAAGAGATGGAAGTGGTCGATGGCATCAGGCAAAAACCCTTCCCCTCAAAATTCTTGGCCTTCTTCCCAACTCGGAAACCATTATTTTCCCAGCAATTGGTGAATTTTGGGATTAATTTTCTTGTTATTGTTTTCTGGTAAATCCTCACAATCCTTTATTGTCCTAAATGTACTTTTGGCCCTTGTGGCCAATAAAGATATTATCATCACCATCATCATCATCATCTTCATCATCCTCTTCGTCATGATCATCATCATCATTATAAACTATTATAATGCCACTTAGAAGGGATGTTGTCTTGAGGTTTGGTGACAACAAATCTTCTCAAATCTCAAGAATCTTTTCTTTGGATTCTTGCAGCATTGAGGTCGGTGCTTTTTTACACAGGTCGACAATGCAAGCCTCAATTTCAATCTCTTTGAGTTTTCTAAGTAGAATCTTGGAATGGTTTGCCAAACGCACAAATTACCACAAGAACAACTGTCATTTTAGTCTTGTGCTACAATTTCTTCAATTCTTCGGTGACGTCCTGACATTTCTCAATTTTCTCAACTTCTTTTTTTTTTTAATATCCACTCTTTGATCACATGGTATTGCAAAAACTATGATCCTACACTGTTTCTCTCTTCTTCTCTCTCTCTCTCTTTCTCTCTCTCTCTCTCTCTCTCTCTCTCTCTCTCGTTTTCTAATTATATCTGGTCATCTTGAACCATATTACGGCGAGTCTTTATGGAGATATCATCGTCATCGTCGTCGTCGTCGTCATCATCATCATCATTATCATCATCATCATCATAAGGCTGAAGCTTCTTCAAGAGTTACTTTGAATTTCAGTTTCCGATTTTTTCCTGCAGCTATTGACTTCAAAGTATACAAGAAGAACATTGATCGCAATCGTCCCCCTGGTACCACAAGGCCTGTGGAGGCTATGGACTCACTCCGAGTACAGATAATTATAGATACACCCAGTGTGTATAACTGGTACTTCTTTCAGATTGGGATAGATACAATGTCTGCATTGCCTTTCATCATAGTTTTACTGGTTGACCAATGTTGAGGAGGAGAAAGCTACAACAGCAACAACAACACCAAGTCAAACAGAATTTTCCTCGTTTTCGCAGTCACCAACTGAACTACATAATTTGCATATTTGCACACACCCCTCTCCACTTCTGCTAATTATCATAATATATGAATCTACTTTGAATAATGATGAAAGTTCAAATAATTCCAAACATTCCTTTGTGATTTGAAGATGACCCCGTTTCGGAGGGGAGGATGGTGCGGTAACGGGGCATGAGGAGGAGGAGGAGGAGGAGGAAGAAGAAGAAGAAGAAGAAGAAGAAGAAGAAGAAGAAGAAGAAGAAGAAGAAGAAGAAGAAGAA
>NC_068991.1:1052361-1053264 GCF_001194135.2 Octopus bimaculoides | reverse complement strand
ATATATATATATATATATATATATATAATGTACTGATTTCTCTCTGTATCTTTCTCTCTATCTCTCTCTCCTCTCCTCACACACAACACTATATATATATATAGGTTAAATGTTGCATAGAGGTAGCGCCTTTCACTGAGAGACAAACAATATTTTGACTCTCAAGCACAAGTCCTTACATCCTCAGGCGATCAGTCATTTTCAGAGAAAGGTCTGAACCCCTGATTTGGCAGCAAGACCGTCCCAGCTAAAATCTCCACGGGAAGAACGTGGGCAAATCTAGAGGAGCAGATCTCTAAAGAATAGTCAAGGTCTCCGACGGCAGAAGAAGAGTATGAAAACGTATAATCTCAAAGGTTAAACTGCTCGGAAGGGGACAATAGGAGAGCGTAGGGTTAGGAAGGTGGAGCTCAAGCGATATCTGGGTTTACGGCAGTCCGTAGCAATTTCGCCATCATATCCTGCAGGTCACATTTGAGATGTACCACAGAGAATGTCTTGTTGACCACAGTTCATGGGTCACATCCTAGCAAGTTGAGATCCGCCCTAGTCAAAACCACGACATATATATATATCATCGCATTTCACACACACACGTATGTATGTATGTATGTATGTATGTATGTACGTATGTATGCATGAAACTTTTAATCTTTTGCATATTTCAATCATTTGATTGCGGCCATGCTAGAGCACCATCCGTAAGAATTTTAGCTGACCCCTGAACTTATTTTTTAATTCTAGTACTTATTCTATCGGTTTCTATTGCCGACGCGCTAAGTTACAGAGACGCAAGCACACCAACACCGGTTGTCAAGTGATGGAGATCACAAGCATAGACGCAAAAGCGCGGGCACACACACACACACACACACATGTATATATGTATAAATATATTAATAT
>NC_068991.1:1049738-1052351 GCF_001194135.2 Octopus bimaculoides | reverse complement strand
TATATATATATATAGAGAGAGAGAGAGAGAGAGAGAGAGAGAGAGAGAGAGAGAGAAAGAAAGAGAGAGAGAAAGAGAGTACCAGTTAAGTGGTGGTTGTGGTGGTGGTGGTGGTGGTGTTTGTATCAAGATATTTCTTCCTGGCTTATTGTTTCCCAGGGTAGAAATTTAATCGTTTCCGTTGTTATTATTATTATTATTATTATTATTATTATTATTATTATTATTATTATTATTATTGTTATTATTATTATTAATCCAGAAGGTCAAATTTCAAGAAAGCCAAAACTAGGATGACGTTTTGTTTCTTCATGTTTATTGTTCCTGATGTTGTTGTTGGTGTTGTTGAAGTTGCTGGTTCTACAGTTTCCAATCCCTTTTTGTTGATCTTTTCCTCCTCCTCCTCCTCTCTCCTTTCCTCCCTTTTCCCCTTCTTCCTCTCCTTCCTCTTCCATGAGGTCACCGACATTTTTGAATTATTTTTCCAAATCTTTTTAGTTATTGAGATGCTACAATCAGAGTTGTTCGGTGTCCATTTCAGGAATGTTTTACAAGAGACTGCCATCTTGTCCTTTCCACACACACCCCCACACACACACACCATATTGGTCTACCAAATATTATATCTCTATAATTCTTCTTTACAACTTGTTTGTTCTCGACTTTTTGTGATTTATTTTTTGTTTGTTTTTGTTTCTTTCGTACTCACAGACAAGGGCAGGTATCGACATACAAACATGCAGATAGATAGATAGATAGATAGATAGATAGATAGATAGATAGATAGATCATTATTTATACGTATATCTATCTATATACATATAATTACAAAAGTGAAAGAACCTTTTCTTCACCCATTCCCTTCCGGTCATTTCAAAATGTAACTACGTGTGTATCGTTGGCGATTTTCTTCCTCCATCTTCCCTTCTTTTGGACTTTCCTCTATTTCTGAAGAAGAGTTTGGCTCGAAACGTTAAATCCTCTTTTCTTCCTTTCCTGAGCATCTGATAATACAGTACTTGTACCACATCCTCGCGTAATTGTTTTTTTTTTTTTGTTCTTCTTTGTTTGGATTCACTATATATATATATATAGATGTTTCAGCCTAGTTTGTGGCTCTTCAGCTGATGTAAAATCTCACCGTACTTGCTGGCGTGTTATGTATTGGATTAAATCATATTCTAAAATAGACGAAAGGATTAGGAAAGTTCACTTTTGAACTCGTGACTTTGAGGAATGGGGAATGAAGTATGTTTAACCTGAAACTCTGCCTTTTACATTCCCCCGTTGAGTATCTTTACTACAAGAGAGAGAGAAGACAATATAAATATCCATTTAACTTCAGTCTCTCTCTCTTTTCTCTCTCTCTCTCTCTCTCTCTCTCTCTCTCTCTCTCTCTCTCTCTCTCTCTCTCTATCTCTCTCTCCCTTCCTCAATGACACACCAATAAACGATGACTGATATTAGATACTATAAAATGGGAAATTTTAACAGATAAAAATAATCGTTACAACCGGAAATCATTTCAAATATTTGTTTTACAAGTAACTGTGAAAAGATGCTGGAGGAGAGGAGGTGAGGAGAAGAGGAGGAGGAGGAGGAAGAGGAGGAATAATTCTTAGTTTCTTCTTTTATCCTTTCCATTTCTACAGAAACCATTTTCTACTTCCTCTCCCTTCTCTCTCTCTCCCTCCCCCCGTTTCTATTTCTCTTGCTTTCTCTCTCTCTCTCTCTCTCTTTCTCTGTATCTTCATGGCGCTGCCATCGTCCGTTCCTTCCTCTTCTGTCTCTTCTCGTTCCTTCCTCCTCTGTCTATTTCCGTCTCACTCCTTTTCCTCTCTTCCTCAAATCTGACCCTAGTCTTAATGTCGAAGCTGCTCTCACCATTTGTCTGTGTCTGGTAACAAAATGGTAAATTAAATGCCCAAGAAAAAATCCTGGACTAATCCTGGACTAATCCTGGACTAATTCACACCTCCACCCACCCACCCCTTGCTACTTACCATTTTCTGTTTCTCATTTATTCACTCAAATTCAAAGCTCAACAATGACCGCACCATTCACATTTTCTGCATTCTTTGAGGAATTTTTACTCTGATTTTCCTTTGTTTTGTTCTTCCAATAAATATTATCAAATTTAAAGCCGCGTTCCTGATATGATCATCCTGCTTGGTCGGATCGTTCCTTTATTAGAAAGAAAATATTTATTATATTCGTTGTCTTTTGTTTATAGTTCTGGTTTCCAAAATTTACTTTTACTCAAACATTCTCTAACAGATTATTTAGCAGATGGACCATTAAATGAGATAATCCACTAATCTGCCAGATAAACTGTGTCATTACCAGATTAGGATTAATTAACTAAACAAATTATATACCTTTGTGAATGCTTATTACTTAGAGGTGAAAAATCTGCTGTGTAAGAACGTGTATACACACACACACACACATATATATATATATATATATATATATAAGACCTGCTGTCAAGCTCAAACAAGTGCATCGGGCTGATAAAAGAGAAGGGATTACAAAAGGTCACGACCCTTCCGTCTCCTCCTGATGTCTTTGAAATGCCATCTTTTGTGGATATTGAACTCGGAACCTTTCTCT
>NC_068991.1:1046471-1049728 GCF_001194135.2 Octopus bimaculoides | reverse complement strand
ATATATATATATATATATATATATATACACATACATATATATATATTCTATTCTTTTACTTTTTTCGGTCCTTTGACTGCGGTCATGCTGGAGCACCGCCTTTAGTCGAAAAGATCGGCCTCACGACTTATTCTTAGTAAGCCTAGTACTTATTCTATCGGTCTCTTTTTGCCGAACCGCTAAGTTACACATTTATATACGACGGGATTCCTTAAGTTTCCTTCTACCAAATCCACTCACAAGGCTTTGGTTGGTCAGAGGCTAAAGTAGAAGACACTTGCCCAAAGTGCCACGCAATGGGACTGAACCCCAAAGCTATAATTATTGATGATTCTTTAGATTTATTTAAATTCAATTAATTTTACAGATGAGTTGAAGTCTGCTGGGATTGGCATATCTTTGGGCAGACATATGTTGTCAATGTTTTATCATCATCACCATCATCATCATCATCATCATCATCATCATAATCATCATCATCATCATCATCATCAGCAGCAGCAGCAGCAGCAGCAGCAGCAGCAGCAGCAGCAGCAGCTGCGTTCTCATCACTACTATTATCAACATCATCATCATCATCAATATAATCCCTTCTTCGACAAAAGATGACTTTTACTACCCTATCTCAAGATAAACAATAGCCTTGACCCCCTAATCTCCCTACTTAAGGGACACATCAGTGTCCCCCACTCCATTAACAATGTCCTCTTTCTTCATTTAAGGCCCTTATAATCCCAGATCGGTATTGAGTTGGTGAGGGACGAGTCTGTAATTCAAATATTAAACAGCTCTGGCTGACACCCAAACACACACACACACACACACACACACACACACACACACATACAAATTTATGTATCTACATGCGTACATACATATTCATACAAGCATATGTGTGTGTGTGTATTTATGCATACATATGCACGTAAGCATTTGCTTACGATATATATATATATATACATATACATATATATATAGTATATATGTATATATATAAATACAAACATGTATATACATATACATGTATACATACAAGCACATATTCACACAAAGTAATACTGTCTCACACACACACTCATATACACACACACGTACGAACGCATACGACCAGTTACACACATGAATACACAACTGTCACCATGGAAACATTGTGGTTTTGATGATTATTACGAGCGCAACTATGAAGAATGTAAGAATCAAAAACAACAGCAATTACGACATATTACAACAACAACAACAACAACAACAACAACAACGACGACGACAACGACGAGGAAGGATTAAAGCGGATTATAGTTTAAGAAGTCGAGGAAATTAATCGTCACGTGCTGGGTCTCACTTGACTTTGTTATTAACACTAGAGATACTACAACCAAAACTACAACCGCTGCTGCTGCTGCTGTTGCTACTACTACTACTACTACTACTACTACTACTACTACTACTACTACTACTACACCTACTAAGTGTACCAAAACCACCATCAGCATCGCTGTTGCCATAACAACCACCGTTACTACTACCATAGTGACTGTCACCATCCTCACTGTTCCCATCTCAACCCCCTACAACAACATCACCACTGTCACACCACCACCACCACCACCACCACCATCATCATCATCACTAACAACATCATCATCATCACCATCAACATCATCATGCTGAACACCATCATCATCTCCACAATCTTCGTCACCGCTTTCATCATCATCACAACCGCTAACAAACAACGAATGCATGTTCCTAATGAACTTGAATTGGTCTTTTCCAAATGGCTTCACCAATACATTGGAAAATGTTTAAAAAGCATCGAACTTGTTCAGAGCTTCATTCCAGTTTCCATTTCACCAAAATGTAGGCAAGCTCTTTAATTCACTCTTCACGTGAAATATTCCGCAGAAGACATTTCGTATGTTTTTGTGACAGTATGATGATACATTTTGTTGAGAAATTTAATGGGACAGACAGACAGACAAATAGAGAGAAAGAGAGAGAGAGAGAGAGAGAGAGAGAGAGAGAGAGAGAGAGAGAGAGCGAGAGAGAGAGAGAGAGAGAGAGAGATCAGGCTGCGTTGCTCGGAAGATCGATTCGTACAAATCAAGTCACATGACTGACTCCATGATCGTCCATTCGTTGAACTTCTCAACAAACTTCGTTCTCTCACATACCGTCCTCGAAACTTTGGTAAACTTACAAAACCTATTTACGCTTAACAGTTCGATCCCTGCCAACTGCTTCCTTCCATACATCTTGCACCTATTCTTCAAAGCGGGATGTGGGTGGAGGCATAATAGTCATAAAATTTGACGATTTGGTGTTCAATAAAACAACAAAAAACAAGCAAGAGAAATTGAAAAACTACAAAGGTTCGGTTAGATTCTGTGAGGTCTTGTCTTCAACCGCTCACAAACACGGTAACACATCTCATTTGTGCGTGTCCATAGGGTCAGTGGTATAATATCAAACCGGATACTGTTGTTTACGCTAATCATCCTTTCCCTCTTGGTTTCCGGTATGTCGAGGAAGTTGAAGGGAAGTTGGATAGAACCTGTCAAGCTATCAACCGAATCATTGAAAATCAGTAAAGATATTCCTAAAGGCTTCACGCAGCTAACATGATCAGTTTGGCTCCCTGTGGTTTGATGGCAGTTGCAAAGATGGTAACATAAAGAACAAGATTGAATCTGCAGATGCTGGAACCATGTTTTCCCAACATTGGAATGGTGAAAATACTGGAAACAGAACTGGTGTTAATCAAATTATTATAACTTTTAGGACTGTTACCTCCGTCTTTTCAAACATTTACATCTTGTCTATATTTTGATAGATTTTCGCATCAAATAATCTCCAGATGTCTTATTGGTGAATTCATACATAATTCCAGACTGAATTCGAACCAGGAACCTTTATTTATAAACTAAGGTTAACGTTGTTATCCACTACGCTAAGGCGGCGAGCTGACACGGAGGGTAAAATGCTTAGGAGCATTTCGTCTGTCTTTACATTCTGAGTTCAAATCCCGCTGAGGTCGACTTTGCCTTTCATCTTTTCGGGGTCGATAAAATAAGTACCAGTTATGCACTGGGGTCGATGTAACCGACTTTCCCCGATGCTGGTGTGTTTATGTCCCTGTAACTTAGCGGTTCGGCAAAAGAGACCGAAAGAATAAGTACTAGGCTTCCAAAGAATAAGTCCTGGGGTCGATTTGCTCGACTAAAGGCGGTGCTCCAGCATGGCCACAGTCAAATGACTGA
>NC_068991.1:1045596-1046461 GCF_001194135.2 Octopus bimaculoides | reverse complement strand
CTGAGGTCGACTTTGCCTTTCATCTTTTCGGGGTCGATAAAATAAGTACCAGTTATGCACTGGGGTCGATGTAACCGACTTTCCCCGATGCTGGTGTGTTTATGTCCCTGTAACTTAGCGGTTCGGCAAAAGAGACCGAAAGAATAAGTACTAGGCTTCCAAAGAATAAGTCCTGGGGTCGATTTGCTCGACTAAAGGCGGTGCTCCAGCATGGCCACAGTCAAATGACTGAAACAAGTAAAAGAGTAAAAAAAAAAGAGTATATATATATATATATATATACAAAAAATAGATAGATAGATAGATAGATAGATAGATAGATAGACTGACAGACAGGCAGGCAAGCAGGCAGGCAGGCAGGCAGGCAGGAAGGCAGATAGATGCCACAATGCCGTTTCTCCCAGTTGAACTAACTCCATAATTCTACATTAATGGGTCAGGCATTTGCTGAAGGAATTAGAGATTAGGGTGTGTCACTTGCCTAATACAGCCTCTCTACTTACACAAGGACACGCATGCATATACATATACATACATATACACATACATATTTACAAATATATATAAAACATATATATAACAAACATATGTGTGTATATATATATATACATATATATGTATGTGTGTGTGTGCGTGTGTGTTTATTTGTTTTTAAGCCTAAACAATGCAATTTAGAAAAAGTAATCCAAGTCGATGTTCCTTTTTATATTTTGTTGGGAATCAGGTCACTGCAGCAATTCTCCGAAGATTTCCTGAAGAAGGGGTCCTAACCCCGAAATATTGAAATACAAGATAAAAGTAGAAGACATCGACATGTATTAATTCTTATAACTTACATTGCTTTGCTTTTGAAAAAAATCAATTC
>NC_068991.1:1043764-1044790 GCF_001194135.2 Octopus bimaculoides | reverse complement strand
TGTGTGTGTGTGTGTGTGTGTGTGTGTGTGTGCATCCAAAATGCAAAAGGTTTTCTATTTAACATAACATTCCTGATGGTGTGAATAAACACTATTTCCCTTCATTAATTTGATTTAATTTAATATTTAATTTAATTTAATTATGTATCACACTTATGTAACTATACATTCCTTGATGTTTATCTTGATGAAACAGCTGTTGAATGCAATGAACACAATTACAGTATATAACATATGGGAAATTTGTCTTTTTGTTTTTATGCATTAATCGCTTGTGGATGGAGTACGTGTGGGTGTGTGGAGGAGTGTGTGTCTCTGTGTGTGTGCATGAGTGCATGTGCGTGTGTTTGGTTGGGTGTGGGTGTACATGTATGTATATGTATATTGCTTTATCAGAAATAGCAAATCTAGTTACACATTACCAACTCGAATGAATGAAACAGATGTGCAAAAGAAATAACCACTGCTGAATATAAGACGTACGTATTAAAAAGAAGCACTTCTAAATGATCTGAAATACGAAGGCTACTACTACTCTAACCATGAGAATAACGTTTGATGCGTTTCCTTATTGATTTTAAAGTTCCAGATGTTGTTATATCGAAATGTAATTGAACAATTTTGTATCAGAATATCATAACAGGTTTCTGAAGGTGTAAGTGTATGAGTCCAATCGTAGTCTTAAAGTGTTTGTTGTCAACCCGATATAAGATGTAGATCTTGAATTCTTAGTTTTAGATATTTTCACAAAATAAACAGTTGATTTTGAAAGATGTCGATTATTTAATGAAAAGCGTACGGGATTATGATAACACAAACGGGAAAGATTAAATGTGAATAACCATCTAAGATTTTTTAATCTTTTCTATTTCTGCTACCAAATTTTGTGAACAACTAACATTTAGTTTAACATTGTTCTTACTAAAAACATTATATGTATAACTTTTTCCGGAAGTATTTAATGAAATAAAGGGACTTACAGTGATATCTGTATGGTGGTGGTGGTGGTGGTGGTGGTGGTGGTGG
>NC_068991.1:1040649-1040972 GCF_001194135.2 Octopus bimaculoides | reverse complement strand
ATATCTGTACATTCTTTGAGATCAGCAGATATCTTTTTAGCGGAAGTCAAATCAAAAAATCAAATCAAAAAATGATGATGATCGTTGTAGTGGTGGTGGTGGTGGTGCTCGTGCTGGTGGTGACGACGATGACGATGATGATGATGATGATGGTGATGATGATGACGACGATGATGATGATGATGACGATGATGACGATGATGATGATAATGATGATGAAATAAAGAATAAACTAAACTGCGAAAGACAATAAGTGTGTGTGAGTGTGTGTGTGTGTGTGTGTTTGTGTGTGTGTGTGTGTGTGTGTGTGTGTGTGTGTGTGT
>NC_068991.1:1037219-1039523 GCF_001194135.2 Octopus bimaculoides | reverse complement strand
CATCCGACTTTACGCGCTGAGTTCAAATGTCGCTGGGTTAGACTTTGCCTTTCAACCTTTCGGGGTCGATAAAGTAAGTACCAGTTGACCACTCGGGTCGATGTAATCGATTTAAATACCCACCCCCACCTCGAAATTGCCGGCCTTGTGCCAAAATTTGAAACCAATATTCCGAGGAGTTGGTGGCAGAAGGCACAGAGTGGCACTGGTACGTTGCTAGTTCAAATCCGCCGTTATTTGACTTCGTTCTTTCGTACTTCCAGGGCCCGCCTCCGCCTCCTCCTACTCCCTTTCAAAATGGCGGCGTTGTCTCGATGTCAGATCTCATTATATCGTTTACATATGGGGGGAAGGGAGAGGAGAGGGAAAGGAAAAGGAAGAGAAAGGAGAAAAGGAGAAAAGAAAGAATAAGAAGAACGAGGAGAATGAAGACGAAGAAGAAGAAAAAAAAGAAAGAAGTGAAGGATTGATGGCTTTTATTTGTTTTCTTTAATTTTTGGTTTCGTTTTTACAAAAAAAAAAAAGAGAGGAAGAAATATTAAAAAAAACCACGGGAAATACCAAAATAAACGGAAGTGGCTGGTTGCTTGTGATTTATGGTTAGGAAAACGAACAGCTGGGTCGATGGTTCGAACCCATGTGTCACACGCAATTAAATAACTTATCTTCCTTTTACAAAACCATCCAGCAACCTACTCTGCCGGAAGTTCATATTTCCCTTATCTTCTTTATCTGATTGGCTGTGTGTGTGGCAGTCTGTCTGTGTGTCTGTCGGGCCATATGTCTGCCCGTCTGCCCGTCTGTCTATCTGCCTCAGTGCGGTTAACTCTTTTTATTCTTGAAGCATGAACTATTTGTGTAAATGTCTCTACAAAAAGTTAACGGAGGAGTGACTGTGCAGTGAATGTTAGCGCAGATACACTGTATTTGAACAAAAGTTGGGATGATCACGGCTGGAATGGCTTTGATCATGAGTTTGCATGTTCAAGACTGATTTGGGGGATACACAACTATGAGAAGTGAGTCACTGAGTGTGAATTACCCCTCAACATTGGAAGTTCCAACGCACTTGCAGTGCAATACCTAAAAGAGGGGTGGAGGGTTGGTGCATATACCCCGCTCCCCACGAAGGAGGAATGGGTGCTGAGACAAATTCTCCATTCCAAACACTACGCCAAAGACAACCACTTTATAATAAAAGACTATTATGATTGTTACCATTCCACCCCCCACCCCACCTCTTGTCGACGCCACCAATAAATTGACTCTGATCTTAAAATGATATCTTGGCTCAGATTCTCTAAACTGGATATTTTTGCAACAATGAAAGATTTGTTGAATTTCTCTTGCAGATCCCGTTGATGTTCTTCTTGTTCTTGTTTCTGTTTATCGTTAAAGAATTTTGCGTGTGTGTGTGTTCTTGTGAATGTGTGTACACGCATATAATTGTGTGATTCTTTTGTGTTTATGCATTTATAAATACATGCACACAAACATACATACATATGTGTATAAAGTAAGTATATCTGTATATATAAACGTATACATTTATGCGTATATTGTATACATATATATAGATATTTTGGTCGCATCAGACAGTTTCTTCAGCTCTGAAGATGCGGTTGCTCTCTCTCTCTCTCTCTCTCTCTATCTCTCTCTCTCTCTCTCTCTCTCTCTCTCTCTCTCTCTCTCTCTCTCTCTCTCTCTCTCTCTCTTTCGAATATACATGAAATGTTCTCATTTCTTTCTTTACCATTCAGCAGGTGTTGTCTGAGTGATACAAATGCATCATTCAAAAACTGCTTCGAATGACTTAATGCCTCTACCACCATCACTTCATCTCACATAAATCCTATCGGTGTGTGTATGCATGTATGTATGTATGTATGTATGTATGTATGTATGTATGTATGTATGTATGTATGTGTGTATGTATGTATGTGTGTATATGTCAATGCGTGTGATTGTGTTATTCTTAGAAAGTGACGCCAAAGCAATTCGTTTTGTTGTTTTCTTTAAAAGAGTGGATGAATTAGAAGATTTGTTAATAAATCTGCATTGGAAGATATTGGGATTGATAATTGTGTCTGCAGTTCCTCTGAGAATACCATTCTTACAGACAGAATGTTTATAGTGTTCTGTCCCCAGTTCCTAAATGCCACCAGAAAACTTTCGGCGAAAGACATTAGGTATATTATTTTATATTCACAATAGCGACGTTTGTGTTGTCCTATCTGAATATATGTACGCTCATAGAAATACGTGCATACACACACACACACACACACACACACATATATATAT
>NC_068991.1:1035469-1037162 GCF_001194135.2 Octopus bimaculoides | reverse complement strand
TATATATATATATATATATATGTATATATGTATTTGTTGAGTGACATCACTCACAGTTCATTTTTGATTCATTCTTACTAAATATTCTGAAGAATTTTTTTAAAGGAAACGGCGTGATTATTGTGCAAATGTCGATTTTATCAAATAAAAACCCTTTCATCTCCATACGTTCTGAACCGAGTACATTCTTTCTGTTGGACAGTGGACACTTCTTGTAGCCACCAAGAGATTTTTATCATATGTCTATTAGTGTGGGTGTATAGATATGTGTGTATATGTACACAGACATGACAGAAGTAAATGGATACCCCATGCGTATGTATACGAATATGTGTGTTTGTGAGAGAGAGAGAGAGGGTAGGATATGCGTTCATGTGTCAATATGTATACACATGCATATGTTTTCGTCCATTTCTGTGTATGTGTATATGTGTCTGTATATGTGTGTGTGTATGTGTGTGCGTGCGCGCGCGTATGTGTACAGCTACACCGAGCTAAGATGTGTGCATGGCTGGGGCTGTGTGTGAGAAAAAAAATATGAAAGTAAATAATTCTCACCAAATTTCAAATTCCAGTCAACAGCTCACGTGAAATCGGAACCTGCGATCTTGGGATTCCACTTGTTGTCAATTTTCATTACACATTACTTGAAGGGTCCCATGCTGAGAAGGGGGGGGGGAATAAGGCGGTATTGGAATTATCTTAGAGCAGCATACCGCGGCGTTACATAATGGATTGTCCCATAATAAGAATGGACGCGTAAGAAGTTATGGAACTAGAATGGTAATTAAGTGAGAGGAATAAATATTTCGAAGACATAACACGTAACTATTTCTTCGCCTAAGAATTCTGCAAAAGGTTCAATGACGCAGAAATCTCAAATCAAAAATATAAGAATTTATGGAAATAGTTTTACGAGAACGACACAAGGGAAATAGTCGAGATGTTAACATCGAAATGAATCTACGTATTCTATACATCGTTCTCCTTCTTATTTGTAGCGAAGGTGTACACACACACACACACACACACACACACACACACACACACACACACACACAAGTGGAGGAGTGGCTCTGTGGTAAGACGTTTGCTTACCAACAACACGGTGGAACTTGGGGGAAAATTTCTTCTACCGCAGCCTCGGGTCGACCAAAGCCTGGTGAGAGATTTCTGAAAGAAGCTTTATAGATATGTGTATGTATGTATGCATGCATTTATGTATGTATGTATGTATGTATGTATGTATGTATGTATGTATGTCTTTGTGTCATTGTTTGTTCCCCACCACTGCTTGACAGCCGGTGTTGGCGTATTTACATCCCTGTCACTTAACGTTTCGGCAAAAGAGACTGATAGAATAAGAACCAGATTTTTTAAAATAAGTACTGGGATTGATACATTCGACTAAAAATTCTTCAAGGCGGTGCCCCAGCATGGCCGCCGTCTAATGATTGAAACAGGTAAAAGAGGTAGATAAATAGATAGATAGATAGATAGATAGATAGATAGATAGATAGATAGGTAGATAGATACACACACACCTCGCCTTCGTCAGCTGCAGATGAGAGTACGAGAATGGTAGCAGTTTCGATACACAGCCGGCGAACTGACAGAAAGTTTACCACGCTGGGCGAAATGTTTAACGGTATTTCGTCAGCCGTTACGTTCTGAGTTCAATTTCCGCCGAGGT
>NC_068991.1:1033491-1035459 GCF_001194135.2 Octopus bimaculoides | reverse complement strand
AATTCCGCCGAGGTTGACTTTACCTTTCATCCTTTCGGGGTCGATAAATTAAGTACCAGTTGCGTACTGGGGTCAATCTAATCGACTGGCCCCCTTCCCCAAAATTTCAGGACTTGTGCCTAGAGTAGAAAAGAATCTTTAGAACAAACGGAATCCAGTTGAAAATTTGTGCGCGTGAAACCTTTCACTTTTAATAAAACAATGGCAGTTTTATTATTCTGCTGTTCTATTATTCCGGTGTTATTCTATTATTCCGGTGTTATTAGACTGTTAGACTGTTGTTTTATTATTCTGCTGTTCTATTATTGTGGTATTCTATTATTCCAGTGTCCTATTATTCTGCTGTTCTGTTATTCTGCTGTGTTATTATTCTGCTGCTCTATAATGTTGTTCTGTTATTCTGCTATGCTATTATTCCGGCGCTCTGTTATTGTGCTATTCTATTATTCTATTCTATTATTCTGTCGTTCTATTATTCTGAAAGCCTTCCCATTTAACAAAATCAAAAACTGTATGGAATGTTGCGTGGTTGTCACGGATGAAGAAATCGATTTTGTTTTTAAGAACTGAAACAAGAAGCGGGGATGGGACAGAGCCCGTGACCCTTTATTAATTAAAAGCCAGTCTCGTTTTCATTCCCTAAAGACTAGTCCATTCGTTTGTTAAAAACCAATCTATTCCCAAATCGGTCGCATCTTAACCAAAGAACAGTCTTTTCCATTATAAAAGAATTCTAAAATGTTCGCAAATAATTTTCACACAATAATATTTAACGCAAGATCCCATCCTAATTACTAATTAAGAATTTTAATTGTCGTTGCTATTTAGCTCATGTTTTCCTCTGATCCAACAGACCTATAATCAAAGACGTTCCAGCCGTGACATTCCTACCTAGATTTACTACCGCATTGCTCAATGTGTTCTTCATTGTCATTTTTTAGCAGTAGTTTCAGAGCTAAGGCTGATATCTGCCTGCTATTTCTAGCGGATCGAGTGACCACAGAAAGGCTTCTTTGATCGTTTAAGAATTTTAATTATAATCGATATTGGAACTGGTTAATTGACTTAAATGTCTGAGAGACCATCTGGAGTATTTGGAACGTCTTTCAAGAAAGAACAAAAATGTCTGAGACAAATTCTTCAAATTAAGACCATTAACGGCACCAAAGGGTTTCAGGTTAAAAGCTTTCCCCAACACAAACTTTTTCCTCAATGTGTTGTTGTTGTTGTTGTTGTTGTCTTTGAGACGCTGCAAGAATCTTCACTTTAATGTGCTTCCCGACGTCTTCTTCTTTTCTTCTCCTCCACCTCCTCCTCCTCCTTCTTTCTCTACTTCTTCTTCCTTCCCCTCTTTTCCCTTCTTCCTTTTTATTCTTCTTATTCGTACATATTCTTCCTTCTCCACTCTTCCTTCCTCTCTTTAGTCATGTTGCTGTTGTTGTTGTTGCTATTATTATTATTATTATTATTATTATTATTATTATTATTATTATTATTATTATTATTATTATTATTATTATTATTATTTCTGCTATTACGGCGGCGAGTTTGGCAGAATCGTTAGCATGCCGGACAAAATGCTTAACAGCATTTCTTCCGACTCTTTACATTCTGATACTCAAATACCCCACGAAGTCCAACTTTGTATTTCCTTCTTTCGGTATCAATAATAAGATACCAGTCAATTACTGCGGTCGACTTACCCCTTCTCTTCAAAATTGCTCTCTTTGGGCCAAAATTTGAAACCATAGTATTCTTTTTATTATTATTGTTATTATTATTATTATTATTATTATTATTATTATTATTATTATCATTATTATTTCTTTTTTTCTTCTTTTTCTTCTCCTTCATCGTCTTCTTCTCCCTCTCCCTCCTCCACCTCCATCTTCTCCGCTGCTGCTGTTACTAACCAAACTTTGGCGAAACGAAGACGCTCGCTATCTCCGTAGATGATAGAAGAATCCT
>NC_068991.1:1028907-1033303 GCF_001194135.2 Octopus bimaculoides | reverse complement strand
GGTATACGTTTATTAGGATAAAGGGAGCGAAAGGAGAAAAAAAAGTGGGGGCACGTAGATTGACGTGGGTACAAAGGAAAAAAGATACGTTTGGATGTAAACAGAGATATTTCGCGAGAAATTAAGACAAACAGCGCTTTGATGTTGAACAGTTTTTGTAAAGTACAAAACGAGAGAGAGAGAGAGAGAGAGAGAGTGGGGGGGGGAGAATGGTCGCCTTGTCTGGAAGAACAGCAGCAGCAGCAGCAGCAGCCGCCAGGATAAATAAAGACTGAACATCACCAGTTTCTGTTCTCTTCTGATGCCTTGTTTTATCTGCAAAGATAAGAATCACTAATGAAACTATTGGACGTCTTAATATAATTCTCTAATTAAGATAAGCTTTGTGTGTCCTGGGAGAAGGAGAAACGAAAATTGTTTTTAAAAGTTTGGGCTTAGGTATGTGTGTATGGTGGGTTAAGACCCTAACTCCGGATTTTCGAGTTTGATTCCACCACGGAAGGTCACATTGGAAAATCTTTTGTGGAAGCTCACCAAATGCAACGACGGAGTTCAATGCTAAGATGCATCAGAGAAATGAATGAAGAACAATGTTTGCTTCGTTATTCATATGGCCATTTATTATACATCAATTATTATGTTGTGACAATGTTGAAGAGGATTATAATTCAGGTTGTTACAATATATAAGAAATGTACGACTTTGTCGAGTTGTTTGTGTGTTCACAGCCTGTCTGTCGATCTCCAGTGCACTCTGTGTGACCCCGTTTCGTCTCTGTGACTGCTAACATGATACACAGAACGGAAAACAATACTTCATAGTCATAAACAAATAATGGTCCGTTGCCATACAGGAACATTTTCCATAGCTCCATAGAAAATACCCCTGTAGCGCCCCCCTCTCTCTCTCTTTCTCTACGTATATTATATCACATGATCGACCAGGCTATCGGAATGTTATTATACATCGCTTGTCACAATGCGCTTTGCATTGTTTTAGCTTCCGAATGATGCCACCCCACTGGCGAGGGGTGAGCAGGCCAACATTCCCCCCCCCACCTCCGATCAGAAGGCGAGTCCTGTCACAGGGTGACCCATTTACAGCTGAGTGGACTGGAGCAACGTGGAAGGGAGTGTTTTGCTCAAGAGTACGATTCGGGAATCGAACCCATGACCGCTGGATCATGAGTGCAACGTCCTAACCACGGGGCCAAGTGACTTCAAATCGCACGAATACGTATGTATGTGTGTATGTATGTATGACCGTACACACACTCTCACACATACATACACACATACATACACACACAAACACACAACACTTGTTAACTCACCCAATTGTGAATTAATTATGATAATGTAGTTTATTACGTATATTACTTACCAATAATTAATATACAAACACAGCGGGAGATATTTGAAATACTTCAAGATTTCAATCTAATGAAATTCATAAAAAAAAATAAAGTGACTTATACAAAACCTGATGAATGAAGTTTAACACTAATTACATTATACATAATTAATTCTGTTACTCTTTGCTAATTAACCTATAAATCTCAATGTTTTCTTTGTCAGTTGATAGCTATGACATCGTACGGAAATTATTTGCATTCTAAATTGTGATTTCATTTACTTTGTACACTAATTACTTAAGCAACACCTGTTCATTTATTTTAAAATATTGATATTCATTGATATATTTATTTTTATAAGGAAAAGGTTGGCAGTGACTTCGAAGTTTCACTGGTGTTACAATTAAACTTGTCCTTGTAAGAATAAACCTGATACTCGAAATAAATGTATTAAACTAAATACTTGATTGATTCTAGGTACCGTTGCGCGCACACACGCGCACACACGCACGCACACACACACACACACACACACACGCGCACACACACACATACACACGCACACACACACACACACACACATGTACATATATGTATGTGTGTTTATCCGTTACCTTTTATCTGTTTCAGCCATCAGACCGCGGCCATGCTGGGGGTTTAGTTGAATAAATCAACCTCAGCACATAAGTCTGGTACTTACTGTATCGGTGTCTTTTGCCGAACCACTAGGTTACAGAAATAAAAGAGTGAGAGAAAAGAAGACTCGACCTCAATACAGAACTGGTAGTTTACTTGTCCAACCGGAAAGGAAGAAAGTTGGCCTCGACGGGACTTGAACTCAGAGCGCAGAAACATTTACCGCAATCAATCCGACGTGCTAACAAGTCTGCCAATTATCCGCTTTGTAATTAATTTTTACTAATTATGGCTCAAGGCCAGCTCTAATTTATTTTATCGACATCCGAAAAGATGAAAGACAAAACAGACCTCGGCGAAATTCGAGACGCTATTGTCGAGAAAATGGCGGCCTGTATCAATGAATATATATTGATTTTAGTGAACCTCCAGAAGTATATATTTTTTTTACTTAATTGGAGTACAATTTAATTGCACTAATTGCGATTTCTTTTTCCTTTTATGACAATAACTAGTCGTCTCAATTACAGGTCTGTTTAATTAATCACATTGATTAATTAAATATATTTTATGATTCAGTTACTTCCGGTTGTTACGGAGAAGTTAGACGGTCTTCATGATTTTTGTTAGTTGAATTAGAATCCAACCACAACCACCACCACCACCACTACTACTACTACTATAATTGCTGCAACCACAACTATTGCATCTACTATCAACACTACCACCGCCATCAAGGATGCCACCACCACAATCACCACCATCGCCCCACACACACACACACACACCACCGCCATCAACAATCGCAAGAACAAAAATGCTAGAAGCCAACGAAAAAAACCTGAATGTGGTCTTTCAATTTTCTAGAAATAGCAGTCAAACTATCCTCAACTTAGTTACTACCATCTTAGAAAAAAAAACGGAAGGATATATTACATTATGTATAATTGGCATTTTGATGGAAATGGGTTTCTACCCGAGAGAAATGAAGAATGACTTTGGTACCCGTATAATTTGAACACAAAACGTTATCAGACGAGTTAATTGCACATCAGAAAAAAATTGTCTGGAAATTTACCAATTCTGTAGACTAATCCTCCCCCACCAACTCACACCGTACATTCAACAAATATTAATTACTAGTTTCTTGAAATGTATGAATAGCATATTTCAGTGTGTGTGTGTGTGTGTGTGTGTGTGTGTACGAGCATGTCATGTATGTATATATTTTCACCAATATCCCAGTCATGATTATCATCATACGAAACCGGTAGACTGTGGTAATATCCTGTCATATAAGATATATTTGAAATATATAAATTGTGTGCATTTTCCTTCCTTTGTTATATATCTTTTCACTACAACTCGCCACGAAAATCTTTACGGCGAAATTTTTTACTACATGTAAAGGATGCAGCTCCTCCACTCGTATAGTACAAAATGGTCACGATATCTGGCAGTATTAAAAATCTGCAGGAGATTTTTAAGATTTAAAGAATTATGAAGAAAACCACCTTGCTACGAAGCAAGTGACCGGTCCAGATTCATTGTGAAGTGAAGAGGGAAACAAGAACATTCGTACTTATATACATAAATGCATACATCATACGTACATAGGTAGGTAGGTACGTTAGTGGGTAAGTGAGGAGGTAGACAAGCAAATAGACAGACAGGCGGACAGGCGGACAGGCAGACAGGCAGACAGGCAGGCAGGCAGGCAGGCGGGCAGGCAGATAGGCAGGTAGACAGAAAGATAGACAGACAGATAGATAGAGAGAGAGAGAGAGAGAGAGAGAGAGAAAGACAGACAGACAGACAGACAGACAGACAGACAGATAGACAAACAGACAGATAGACAAACAGACAGATAGACAAACAGACAGATAGACAAACAGACAGATAGACAAACAGACAGAAAGATAGATAGGAAAGTGCTGCAGGGTTCATAGTTTCCTGTGTAACTGGTGTCGCTATTGAACTCCAACAGGTTTTCTGTTAATTCCATGTCTAAAGAACACCACTGTGTGTGCGTACGTGCGAATGTGTGCATGCGTGCGAGAATGTGCTAGAAACAACAGCCAGAGCTCCCTTAAATCACACATTTTCCTCTGAAATTATTAGCATATGTTTTTTTTAACCGAAAATGTTCCTCTCACGGGTTTTAAGTGCGTAGGGAAAACAAACCTTTTGACCGGAATTGTTTCGGACTGGGGTGGGGAGGAGGTGGCGGGAGTGAAAAAAAAACAATTTTCAAATTAAAAAAAAATTGTTTTCGTGCAAAGATGCCTCCCATCATTCTGAAGACTTTGGCAAAAACACACACATACACACACACACACACATTGGAATAAATCTCCGTCAAAACGGAGTAATTCCAACTTATGTGGGCTGCCTGATCAGAAACTC
>NC_068991.1:1025514-1028897 GCF_001194135.2 Octopus bimaculoides | reverse complement strand
AACCCCTTCCATAATTTTGCCTACAAATTTCTTTTTAATCGTAATCTACATTGACAGAATCCGTTAAGTCGTTTTTAAGTCAAGTTTTGTGGTATCATATCCCATTCAAGTAGAGAGCTGTTGACAGAGACTGTATCCAGGCATAGGTGACTTCGGTCCTATACCTGTATCCAGGTAACTAGGATCTCTTGAAGACATTTGTCCAGGTGTTGTTTGAAGGTGATGGAATATTTTTCACCTTTGATTTATTTTGGGATAACATTAAATAGAGAAGAAATTATTTCAGTGAGTTTGTAAAGATATTTCAGGCTTCTTAACTCATCTACACAAGGAAATTACTGTTGTTTCTTGCATGGAATAGCAGCCTCAAAATAATTGCCCTCAATGAAAGCAAGTCACGTTAAAAATATATATATATATATATGTATATATATATACATACATACATATTTAGAAAGGGAGATAAATCTCATAGATGGTTATTTGTGTTCACTCCCCTATCAGCTTCCCGACTTATTAACGTTTGCGTGTGTGTGTGTATACGTGCATGTATATAGTTTACATACATACATATAAACATACATACATACATACATACATACATACATACATACATACATGCATACATACACACACACACATACATACATACATACATACATACATACACATACACATACATACACTCATACACACACATACACACACACATATATATACATACATACACACATGCATACACACATACATACATACATACATACATACACACATGCATACACACATACGTACATACACACATACATACATATATACATACACACACACACACACACATACATACATACATATATACGTACATACATACATACATTGGGCCATCCCATAAATAATGCGATATTTTTATATAGACGTGACCGCAGAGAAAAACACATTCACTCTTTGCACATGATTAGACTCAGAAGGTTTGTGAGGAACCCATTGACCCAATTTGCTGACTTTTCCAATGGCATGCGGGTGTCGATGAATGGTTGAATGACCAAATCCAAGCTTCTTTGCTAATTCCTCAACAGTTGTGATGGGATTTTGTTCCACCAGGGTTCGCAGGATGTCCTCATCGAGCTCTACAGATCTTCCTGAATGAGGGTCATCTTCTAAGCTGTAGTTTCCAGCTTGGAATATCTGGAACCACCATTGACACTGGCTTATGCTTATTGTCCGATCCCCATATACTGCATTAATATTCCTCGCAGTTTCCTTTGCGTTGTTGCCTTTACTGAACTCATAAAGTAAAATATACCAAATACGCTCCTTTGTCACTTCCATTATAGGTTTGAAAAACTGTTAAAATCGAACTGCACTCTTCAAAACTTGCACTAAGAATAAGGACAAGGAAAAATTACTACCTGTTGGTGCAGGTAGTTTATTCCGTTCTCCTCTGACTTTTGGTTCATGGAATTGAAAAAGCCGCATTATTCATGTAATAATAATGATAATAATAATAATAATAATAATAATAATAATAATAATAATAATAATAATTCTTAAGTAACGCGAAGATGGATTTGGAAATTAATCTTTATTTCGTACAGCGTTTAATACCAAATGCATCTTCTCGTTGCTTAAAATATTGTTGTTATTGTCTCAACCTAACACTGCAGAGTTCCTGAAAGAGATGCAACGAAAATATACGCCGACCGCAGATGACACCAGGTAACCCGAAACTGTGTCAGTGCTTTACTCAACGCTTCAAACACACATATACACGTCAGTCCAGAATATTAAACGTGTGTGTGTGTGTGTGTGTGTGTGTGTGTGTGTGTGTGTGTGTGTTTCTAAATCCCTTTCATTTGTTTTATGCATATCTATGGTTCAATTCACAGAAATAGACTTGACCAGGAGAGAGAGAGAGAGAGAGAAGAGTCCAAATTATGAGCCTCTCACAGTCTGTACAAGTCATCACTGCATATCGGAGTGTGCAGTATTTCTTGGTGTGCAGACACACAGTGGACACTGGACAAACTGCAATATGTTCGGAGGACTGTCATGTTACCGCTCAGCGCAACAGAGAGCAACATGGTTCTTTCAGCTGGACGCAAACAGGGAAACTAAGAAGCGAGAGAGAGCTCCGGCCGATTTTGTGAAGCCGCTGGCTGCTGGGCTTCATCGCGGTTGGCAGGGAGGCCATTCGGTAACATCTCCCGACCTCACTCTCTGCCAGGATTGTTAAGTTGTCGCGCCATATGCAAGAAATAGCTGTCAAATCACCCTCACATCACAATCACTAATATAAAAATGTTATAATATAGAAGAAGATAAATATTCTTGAAAATCGTGACTTGGGGGTCAAGATCTGAATCTTTCTTTTTCTTTTTTTTCATAGGTCACTAACCTCTCTCTCCACGTACAAAAATTCACCCAATTATAAATATGGTCACTACCACCTTACACTGTGTGTGTGTGCGTGTATGTGTGTGTGTGTGTATTATCTATATATACATAAATATATATGCATGTGTATATGTATGTATTTATGTATATGTATATAGGCATATATATGTATGTGTGTGTACATATATATTTATATATATACATACATACGTACATATAAGTGTATTTATATATACATGTATATATATATATATATATATATATATATATATATATATATATATATATATATATATATATATATATATATATATATATATACATACATACAGACATACAGACATACATACATACATACATACATACATACATACATACTTACGTGTGTATATATAATAATAATAATAATAATAATAATAATAATAATAATAATAATAATAATAATAATAATAATAATATTTTGTAAGCTTAAAGCTTATAAGTGATGATTAATAATGATTAAAGAAAATAGTCTAATATTGAGGCAAATAAGCAGTCCTCGAAGGAAAAAAAGTAGGCTTTTCGTCCGTGTATATATTCACACGTATAAAATGTATATGTGTGTCTATATGCTGAGTGAACGTGTATGTATACATAGACATGTATATGTGTGTGTAAAACTGTCCCACAACCATATGAGTACCCTACAGAACATTATTCTCTCTCTTTTTCTTTCTCTTTCTCTCTCTCACTCTCTCACTCTCTCTCTCTCTCTCTCTCTCTCTCTCTCTCTCTCTCTCCACACACACACACTCATACAAACTGTCCCTCCTCTCAAACAATGTCTCCTTTCCGGTCCCACAACAGCAACCCTGCTACTACTTCAAAGCCTCAACACACAACCCCCAGCGTACGTTGACCTCACCTTGTACTATAGCACACACACAAAAACAAACTCTCCCACTCTCCCTCTCCCTCTCTCTCCCTCTCTCCCTCTCTCTCTCTCTCTCTCT
>NC_068991.1:1023993-1024326 GCF_001194135.2 Octopus bimaculoides | reverse complement strand
ATATATATATATATATATATATATATATATATATATACATAAATACATACATACACATGTAATAATAATATATATACCGTTATATGTATATATATGTATACATATATCTATACATACACATACACTATATATATATATATATATATATATATATATATAGACATACATATATATACATATATATATATATGTATCATACATGATGAGTATATTTATACATGTTTACATATGCATAGATATATATTTTTATATGTGCATGCATATAAAAATATGTGTATGTATGTATATATATGTTTATGTACATATGTGTAAATACATACATACACATACACA
>NC_068991.1:1020405-1022952 GCF_001194135.2 Octopus bimaculoides | reverse complement strand
ATACATACATACACATACACACACACAAACATACACACGCACACACATAATATTTTATATATATACTTACATACATATAACATCTATGCACAAATGTATGTATGTATATATATATATATATATATAAGAATATATATACATACATATGCATGTATATATATATATATATATATAAGCAATGTGTATACATACATCTGTATGTGTTTTGTTTGCATACGCGCGTGTGTGTGTTTCTGTTTCTGTTTGTGTGTGTGTGTGTGTGTGCGTTTCTGTTTGTGTGTGTGTGTGTGTAATGACTGGACTCGGATGTAGCAGAGAATGGAAAGAAAGGAGGACAGAAGTCGAGAAGTGTTGGCCACAGTAGCGACATCAGTTCCGTGTATAAGGACGGCGACCTTTGCTGTAAAAGTTCTCTCCTGTTGTGTGTGTGTGTGTTGAAATCCCCCTCCTCCTCCTCTTCTCTCGCTCTCTTGCGCTTTACTTTGTCTCTTTATCTCTCTGCTTCTCCCTCACAGCCTTTCGCTTTTTCTCACTCTCTCTGTCTCTCTCTCTCTCTCTCTCTCCCACTATGTCTTACTGTTTTGTATGAAGAACCTTAGAAAACCTTGCAAACAGGTTGGGGCAGAAAGGGAAAAGGTAGAGAGAGAGAGAGAGAAAGCGAACGGGACAGAAAGAGAGAGATAGATGGGGACCAGAGTGAGTGAAGAGGGTGGGAGAGAAAGAGGAGAAGTAGGATAATTGGGGAGTGAATGGAGGAGGTGAGGTGGTTGAACGAGATAAGGAAAGAGAGATGGAAGGAGAAATATGATAGAGAGAGAGAGAGAGACAGAAATGAGAGAGTGTGAAAGAGAGGGATTGATTGAGGGACAAAGAGGATGGTTTGGAGGGAGAGAAGAAAGCAAAAATGGTAGTGACAGAGAGAGAGAAGGGAAAAGATAGAAGAGAGAGAGAGAGAGAGAGAGAGGTTTATAAATGGACAGATACCTCCTCCCCTTCCTCCAGCTCCGTCTAATTCAAATTCCCTACTTTCTCTTCTAAGTTTACCTACTCCTCCTACTCCTCCTGTTCCCATCACCTCCTCCCCCCTCCCTTACCTTCTGTTTTCCATTGTTGTTATTTTGTTTTTTCGAAACGCAAAAACTGGATTTTTTCTGTGAGAGAATGTATGTGTGTGTGTATGTATGTATGTATGTATGTATGTATGTATGTATGTATGCGCGTCTATGTATGTATGAAGATTTGTCTATGAATATGGATGGATGGATGTGCGTATGTATGTATGTGTGTGTGTATGTATGTATGTATGTATGTATGTGTGCATATGTATGCGCGCATGTATGCGCGTCTATGTATGTATGAAGGTTTGTCTATGAATATGGATGGATGGATGTGCGTATGTATGTATATGCGTTGGCATTTATGTATGTATGTATGTATGTGTATGTATGAATGCATTTATGTGTACGTGTGTCTTTGTATGTGTTTTGTTTCTGTGTATCAAAATGTGTGAATATATGTACGCGTATCAATATATCTGTGTGTGTGTGTTTGTATCAGTGTGCGTGTGTGTTTATAGACGTATTTGTGTTCGACATTCGGTCGTCATCCACACACCACCAGCCTCCCCGCCACCACCACCACTATTGTTGCTTGTCAATATCTAATCGTCTAAACAATTAATTATGTATTCAATTATTTAATTAACATATCTCTAATTAACAACTTAGTGTGTTTACTGGTGTCACTGTTCCTTGTGGGAGAGGCATCAATGCCTCCAACACCTCATCTCTGCGGTTGAAAGGAACGAGAGGTTTATTAAGCGATCGAATTTGCTCCGGCTTTGACGAAACTTTTACTTAGGCATACATAGTGTATCTAGGACTACATCGTTTAATGTGTATGTCTTAGGTATATGCTTTGACTACTATACCACGTGTGTGCACGCGCGTGTGTGTGGTATCATTCATTAAACAGGAGGTTGAAATGTGAGCGACAAAAGTTTCATACTTTTGATAGTACGATAGTCGGATGAGCTTGTATAGTGTGCCGTGTCCTATCGTCCAGTGAAAGTTTCTTACAACTTACTGCTCCAACATGAAAATATTATTACACGTAAACCTCACAAGACGCCTACTGACAAATGTAATTGTAGAGATCCGAATACTTGCCCACTCGACCAGACTTACTTGGTTAGCTCAGTGCTACAGAATAACAAACACACAGACACGCACACACACACACACGCTTACATACATACATGCATACATACACGCCACCAGTGTTATCCAAGGGAAAGGCAAAGGCCGATACGGCTTGGCACCTGTGACGTCGCAACTCATTTTTACAGGTGAGTGAACTGGAGCAACGTGAAATAAACTGCCTTGCTCAAGAACACAACACGCAGCCCAGTCCGGGATTCGAACTCACAACCTCACGATCGTAAGCTCGACGCTCTAACCACTGAGCCATGCGCCTTCACTATACATATATATATATACATATATATATATATACATATATATATATATGTGTGTATATATATATATA
>NC_068991.1:1014648-1020228 GCF_001194135.2 Octopus bimaculoides | reverse complement strand
TATATGCATATATACATACGTATATGTACATACATCTATACGTATATATATATGCATATGTGGGCACAGGGCATCACGAAACGTGTGCACACCAAAAAATACGAAGTACGAGTACATGGAATATGTACTATTTTTTCGAACAACGAACGACACAAATGGAAAACAAGACAAGCAGCATAAAGAACGACCCCAAAATAAGATATACCAACAACCAGTCTTCTTTCTTGTACGAAGACAAGAAGAAAACGAGGAAGTTGGCTAACCATGTCTGGGGCCATGAAGAGACCCATCGTTGAGCGATCCACGCTATACGTTACCTGATCAAGGAGGAGCAGGTTTTCTACAAGCGATAGAACTTATATCCTTTTTAAATCTAAGAACTCCACCGAACTGAATTTTAGAGTCGAGATTTTCACTAAATGCAAGCATCTGAATAAGTTTCTGTTATTACCCTCTCCGGATTAAGAGAACATTACCGTCTCCGGATTAGGCATACAGTCTCATAAACTTTAACTTTTTCCTGCCCAATTAACCACTCCAACCATTGTTAATTCCTGACGGACCAAAGGGACACAATTCCCTTCCCCCTTTTTTTGTCATTTGTTTTTTTCTTTTGCCTTTTTCTCGCTTTTTTCCCAAGAGCAATCATATTTTATTTTAAACTTGAGAGATTGCAAAATAGTGCACGACATACCACTGCAGAATCAGAGCCTGTGATCATCGATCCTTTTCAACATTTCAGCTTTATCATAGATCGATATGTTCTACCTAAACTAGATCTCCCTACATCTACTTCTTTCCAGCTTTGTGGGGCCTCCAATTTCTTCAACTCTGTCCCTAGTTATTTCTGCCTTCATGTTTCACGATGATTTATAATCTTTCGACCTATTTATTTACATATTACATTAATTATAGTTATTTTCTGATTTATTACTAATCCATTAATTTCTCATATATTTAATCCAATTTTCCTCCCTCCTAATCAGATCAACAACTACCAGCGTCGATCTTTACAATCTCCTGCAAACGTTCTGCCGAGGTTGCAACGCTCCCCCACACTTGAAAACTTCCAGACACTTTCCATCGTTACAATGCCTTTTGTGTATTGCAATGACTAAGTGGTTCAAAACTTCGTTTGGCATTCTTGTGATTCTGGTTTCAATCCTAGATCACCGCATCTTGGACATATGTCTGTCCCCTATTTGGTGGTGGCTCACTTAATCTGTCGCCAAAATTAACATCTACCACTTACCCCTACGTAGACTTTAGCATCCCCCTCCCCACCTTGCTGCAATAATTCGTGGAGAAAAGGCATTCTGTGAGAAGATAACTTCTTCCCTGTCCTTTCCCCACCCTTGGAACCCCAAAGAAAAGTTAAGGGTTCTGTCGTTCTTCCTCCGATAAGCAATAATAAAATAATGTCTATCCGTTTGGTTTTGAATTTGATATCGTCTGAACGGATGCTTATATGATATTGTGTGTGCGCGCGTGTGTGTAGATTGGTAGATAAGTAAATGGACGGACAGGCAGACAGATAGACAGACAGACAGATAGACAGGCAGACAGATAGACAGACAGACAGACAGATACATGTACACATAAACACACACACACACACACACACGTATATATATAAATGAGTGTTTTGTATACGTGAATGTACGGTGTGTGGCTTTAGCTGTGTGGTGGAGGTGAGTGGGTAAGTGAGATCTAGTCCTTGAAATGCGTCCCCCTCCCACGAAACCCCGACCGATATTGCGAATATTCCGCTGTTCGACGGAGCCAGTGTCCCAGTTGTGTCGTTGTTTCTATAAAGAAGGAGAGGTGACTTTTTGTCAGGACAGACTGACATTGTGTTTCGTTGAGTTATCAAGGTGAAGATGAGGTCAAGAAACCCCCGAAACAATGATCGAAATAAGGGAGGGGCAGACGAGGGGGACACGGTTTCATATCTCTAGTGAATTCCTTACGACAGAAACTCATTAAGAGATTGCGAAAGAAACAATAATAATAATAATAATAATAATAATATTTTTATTATACTTGAAACTGGATTATAAGGCGATATATATGTGTGTGTGTGCGTGTGTGTGTTTGTGTGTGTGCGCGCGCGCGCGTGTAAAGATACAAACACACACACAAACAATAAATACCCAAAGGAATGGAGATTATTTTCCAGTATAAAATTTCTCAGCCATGTTAATTAGCGAAAGAGAGAGAGAGAGAAAAAAGGAGGAGGAGAGAGATGTCTGTACACTCTCTGCTCAGTATTCTGTATTGTGTGCATGTGTGTGTGTATTCAGTAGGGTCCATATATATGTTATGGATCTCTAACTATTATTGACGCTGTTGTTAATGAAAGGGACACGTTGGCTGTGCGTGTTTGATAAGGTGTGACAGATATACCGGCACCTGTCACACCTGACGATAGACATGTGCTTTACACCCTTTCTGCGTCTCGCTCTGTGTGTGTGTATTGGATCGTGAACCTGCATGCCGGTCCAATGACCAACAATACAAACTGACATATAACCACAACGATAGTTATTACACACACCGTGAAGTTTGCATCGATTTTGTTTACGACAAACTTCACCTTTGTCGACTTTTCTTTCAAGTTTTCCGACTGTCGTTTGTTTTGAAGGAATGTTCGATCGGTAATGAAATCCTGAAATCAATTACTTCGTCTGATTAAGGTCCAGCGTATTCTGATGGCTTGGATTGTGCGTTTCAATCCCGGTCTTGTGTTCTTCTCTCTGATCTGTTCGGTGTTGTCCAATAGGTATTCGTTTCCAGAGAGAGGAAAGAAAACGAGCGGGAGACCGATCTCGGAAGACATGAGCTCGAACACCGACGACGTCGGCCAACGGGGCAGCAACGAACTCAGAGCCTCTGCCTGGGTAGGGTTGAGTATATCTAAGTATAAATCCTTGGACTGCTACGAGTCTTTCTATGTTATATACATCATCAACAACGATACAAATCCTCTTCACCGTTCGCTATGAAATGTTACGGATGCTTCCAAAGTCTGAAAGCTCAGGTCCTGGTGTGTTTCCCCGTCTTTCTAATATATATATCCATTGCTTAGCACGCCGGGCGAAATGCCTGGCGGTATTTCGTTCTGAGTTCAAACTCCGCCGAAGTCGACTTTGCCTTTCATCCTTTCGGGGTCGATAAATTAAGTACCAGTTGCATACTTGGATCGCTCTAATGAACTGAACCCCGCCCCAAAACTTTCGGGCCTTGTGCCTAGAGTAGAAAAGAATATATATCTATTGTAATATGAGTTATTTTTAATTGCCATTATGTCGAGAAATGGTAATTCTGTAGGGTTCGACTTCCTTGTAAATTTCTGGGATTGATGCAAATTGGACAGAGGGACGCTTTTAAAATAGAAAACACTCACCAAGAAATCTTTCCCTTGGTTCCTCTACAACCAGGCCCATAATTTTCAACCACTTTCGGTACAGTTTTTGTTCCAAATACCTCATTACTGAATGTGCATATACTGCAGCAAATGTGGTTGCCATGGTTGTACCCCCGACCTGTAAATATATTCATCCTATTGTATTATCCTCAAGAGTGAGACTGGTAGAATCTTTTGGGTCGGCAACTAAATTCCCGCCGTTCTTTTTTTTTTTTTAATTTAGGAATTTATTGCGTTTTTAAATTTTGGAATCTATTTTTTTTTCGAGAATTCTATTTTTGAATCATTTTGGAATCTTTTTTTTTTTTTTTTTTTCGAGTTAATTTTAGTTAATCTTTATTTATTTTCAGATCATTAAAATGGAATGTCAAGTTAAGAAAAACGAGCATTTTCGATACCTCCTCCTTTTTGCTTTTAATCAAGGTTCTAAGGCCGCAAAAGCTGCTAGCGACATTTGTGCTGTGTATGGAGAGGGTGCCATAGCTGAAAGAACCGCTCGTGATTAGTGTACCAAGTTAAAAAATGGAAATTTTGACCTCAAAGACGCACCTCGTTCTGGCCGTCGAGTTGAGTTCGATGAAGAGCGATTAAACCAAATTTTGCACGAAAATTCTCGTCAAACGACAAGGGAACTGGCAGAGAAAATGGAATGCTCCCACACTGCTATAGAGAAGCATCTTCACTCGATGGGAAAAGTTCAGAAGTATGGAGCATGGGTTCCGCATGCTTTAAGTGACAACAACAAAAATCAACGAGCCACGATCTCCGCTGGTTTGCTTGCTCGTCACCGCTCAACTCATGGATACGAGCAACGATTTCTTTACCGAATCGTTACTGACGACGAAAAATGGTGCCTGTAGATCAATATGAACCAGCGTAAGGAATGGCAGTTACACTTGAGATGGTTCGATCTGTGTTTATGTATTAGAGCGAACTAAGTGTTTAGTGATGCATCCTGCAAAGAGTGACAATTTCCTTATTAAGCAAGGTATCGGTCGCATTGTACCATCGCATGGGGTAAGTTGGGATCGGGCTGAGATGCAGGCATACATCTGTTTAAGGGACACGGTGGGGACATCATACGGATTTTAGTCGATTTTACTTCGACCCAAGATATGACTGGTACTTTATTTTATTGACTCCGAAAGGATGACAGGAAAAGTTGGCCTCGGCGGGATTTGAACTTAGAACGTAAAGAGAAAGAAAAAATAATGCCAGGCACGCAACAATAACAACAACAACGAGCAGCGGCAACTAAATGTGAATGTGTTTCTGGTTTCGAATAAGAAAAAAGTTGAATGGAGGAGAGAAGACACCCACAAAAAAAAAAGAAATGGATAAAACTAACAAAAAGAATATAAAGAACATTACACATTCGTAAAGAATTAAAAGCGAAAGAAGAAAAAAAATCTCTGGAAAAAATACTTTCAAAAAGAAAAGAAAAAAAAGAAGACATTTAAAAGAGAAGAGATTTAAAAGAAAAGTAACTACAAGACATTACGCTCTAAAAGACACGAAAATTACAACAGAGACGAACGGTTTGGGTGAATCCGGTTATTTCCGTAATGTTTATTATTTCAACAGTGAGTCAATGGTGTTTAGATGGTTCAGGGTATAGCTTCAGCTGTGAAAAGGATGGGGAAGGGGTGAGCCACCGCTCGGGGGAGGGGTTGGTCGTCGTTGGTTGAGGGTCAGGTTTCCATACATTCATGGAACAAACTGAATATGTTCACAATCTTCATTCTTAAAACTCTCTCCTCTCGTGATGACAGAGTCTTTAAAGGGGATGATGATGATGATGATGATGATAATGCCGCAGTTGTTGTTGTTGTTGTTTCACTGCAGACTTCAGACGCTTTTAAACACCCTTTGAACTTTCACTTCGCTGGAACTGGAAGCTTTTTGACCTTTCACAGTAAATAGAGACACTGGCAGGTGTTTTCATACCAGCATCCAATATCTGCGCCTGACGCAGATGGCTGTGTGTGTGCAACCATGTATGTATACATACACACACACACACACACATATATATATATATATATATATATATATATATACATACACACACACACACACACACATATACACATACTTGTATATACATACATGTACATCCATACATGTGTGTGTGCGCGCGCATGTATATCATC
>NC_068991.1:993213-1014335 GCF_001194135.2 Octopus bimaculoides | reverse complement strand
ATGTATATATATATATATACAATGAAGTGACTTGACCTGCTCACTCCCACACCAATTCATATTTAAAGCTAACAGAGAGAAATTATAAATTAATTAATTAATCAATCATAAACAAAGAAAAATTTCAAATTTTGATTTATTGAAGAAATGGGAAACACAATTGTTGATAAACTCGATAAAATATCACAAAAATAAACAAAAATTTTTAAAAATACACATATCTACATGTGTTGGTGTGTAGTTGTGTGTGTGTGTGTGTGTGTGTATGTGATGGAGAGAGAGAGAGAGAGAGAGATGGACAGACAGATATGTAAATAGGGTTAGGATACAGGAATGTACATGGAACAGAGTGATAGACAGAAGGATGGACAGAGAGGCAATGAGACAGTGAAATTAACAGAGAGGCAATGAGACAGTGAAATTAACAGGTAATTATACAAATAAGTAATTAATGAGACACATTAAAACTTCTTTTGTAATTTGGTGGGACAGTGGTCATGATTTTCACAGGCCTCCTTGTCCAGAGAGACTGATGCCATTAAGGAATCTTTATAAGTCAACACATGTGGGAAAGATATGAGCAAGGAGCATGTCTCAAAAGGCAGACATTTTGGGAAGGAAATACTAGGAATAGTGGCTAGCATGGAATGTAGAGTATGTGGACATGACAAAATGATGAGAGGAGGAATAACTGAAGAGATGTGGCACAAGCCAAGCCATCTCTTAGAAACAGACAGATGGATGGATGAATAGATAAACAGGATGGATGTATAGAGAAAAGGATAGACGAACCTCACACACACACACACACAAACATAGTAGTGTGATGATAAACAACTATGTGGAATTCAGATGAGGTTTGTACCCCACACCTCCACCTCAATCAGGAATTTGAGAAAACATGAATAAAATTTCATAAGACATGACAAAAAATAACCACACATACACACACACAATATTGTCATTGTGGTTGTACTGAGATATAAATGGGAATCCGTGGTGTTCATGCATTTCTTTAATGACTTTCACTGAAACAGTTCCAAGGGGAAAATTAAACAAAGTTTGAGCAATAACTTTGCCACATCCTACAACTTCCACACAATTAGTGTATTATTGCAGGGGATGAGCAACATTTCCACACACACACATACACACAGAGGAAATTTCCATAGTCAGTAACATGTTATTAAGAGCAACATTTCCACACACACACTCACATACTTGATATGTCATATATTTCATCATATTCTTTCCACACAGTAGTGGTGTGCCTATGCAACATTTCCACACACACCACCAGTAATGTCCACAGTCAGTGGTATATTTGCATTATTGTGTCAGCAACAGCTGCTCTCTTTCTCTCTCTCTCTCACACACACACACACACACATATACAATGCAAATTTCCACAGTTAGTGGTATCTTTTATCTTTTGTTTCAGTCAGTCAGTCATTGGACTGTGGCAATGCTGGGGCACCATTTTGAAGAATTTTTAGTTAAATGAATCGACCCCAGGATTTGCTTTTCTTTATTAAGTTTGGTATTTATTTTATTGATCTCTTTTGCCAAACTGCTAAGTTACAGGGACATAAACTCACCAACACTAGCTGTCAAGTGGTGACGGGGGACAAACAAACACAATGAGCTTCTTTCAGTTTCTGTCTTCCAAATCCACTCACAAGGCTTTGGTTGACCTGAGGTTATAGTAGAAAACACCTATCGAAGGTGCCACACAGTGGGACTGAACCCAGAACCATGTAGTTGGGAAGCAAGCTTCTTACCACACTAAAAATTTCTAATTTCTACATCCCATAATTATAATTTTCTATCACTACAGTGATATGTTAATTTTATTGTGTGTGACAGCATTATTTCCACACACAGAGCTGATAAGTCAATTTCCACAGATGATATCCATGTGGAACCAATATAACTTCACACACCCAAAGCTTCAATACAGAACGACCCCCCAACCCCAACCACATGGTTATGTTTTAACATAATATTCCACATAAAGACTATTAGAACTAAATATCCACGCATTCAGTTGATATGTTTGCATTTGTTTTGCCACATACAGTAATTCCAATCACAACACCACAGTAAATTAGTTTCCACACAAACACAGTTGATATAGTCACCATAGTTTTCCATTGATAAACTGATATATGTTATTATAATAAATTTCCACATACACCTGATATGTTATAATAGTAATTTTCCACACAAACTCACAGTTCTTAAGTTACTCTGTTTACCACAAACAGAGTATTTCCACTGATGAGTTAGTGCTTGTCGTAAAAGTAAAATTCCACACGATTGATATGCTACATGCAGAGTATTTCCATAAATATTGATACATGCTATAATACATTTCCACACAGTAAATAACAAACAACACAACATGCCAGATATATTGAATAAAACCGATAAATAGGCCAGCAAAACTGACCACAACAGACTCTGAATTGGGATTTATCTTCCACCCAATTCTATTAGTGTGCTGTCCATGATGAGTACTCCCATTTCTTCCCCAACTCCAAATTCCAGCAGAGTTGATGCAAAAGAGTATTGGCTTTGATGAGACGCAGTGGTTTGGGTCAAGGCAAAGAACCAGTGGTGACTTCTTCTTAGTGAGACAGATACAGAAGTTATTAGCAAAGAACAAGTCGTTAATCCGACCGTTTGTTGACCCAGAGAAAATCTTTGACAGGGTGGAGTTAGTTATAGGTTCACAGAGAAATTTAAAGTCCATCAAAGCTTGCTTCTCTGCTCTTTGCTATTTATTATAATTAATTCTATGACTTCAAGATTGGCTGTCAGTGGGGGAATTCATTATGTTAAAGGTATACTTCCAGATCACCCAAAGAATTAGAGGAAAAGTTCTTCACATGGAATCAGGGTCTAGACTCAGGAAGCCTAAAGGTTAACCAAGCAGAGACAAAACATTTTCGTCTGCTGCCATGCTTGGTAAAAAGGAATCAGTGTCAGTTAGAACTCTTTGGCCAACATTCAATGTAAAGCGTGGGTAGACAAGAGATGCAATAGAAACAGAAGGAGGATCAGTGGAAAAGGATTTAGTATAAGGGGAGGAGGAAGGGGGGGGGAGGAGGAAGTGGAGTGCAGGAAGGAAATTGGATTATCAGGAAGAACAACCAGGACAAGAATTGCTTCAACTGGTCAGAAGACTTGTTAAAAACAGTTGATAGATTTTGTTACCTAGGCAACATCATCAACAGTGGGAGTGGGAGTTACAAAAGAATGGTATGGAGAAGAAGAGGGATTTGGGAGCCGTTTACCATGTTGGCAACAAAGGGAATCATTCACCAAGTGAAGGGTAACTTTCATATAATCAACCCAGTAAGCTTTTTTCAATCACATCTTATAGAAATGTTATAAAGACAGTCACATTAGTTGTTTGACAATAACTGTGTGCTAACAAACAGGTAACACATCGTACAGCAGAGGACTTATTTCATCCAGCCTTTGTTAATGGAGTGGTGTAAGGTGAGTAGAGGGAGATCATAATGTGGTGGAGTGTGGCTTCAATGCAAAGTGAGGAGTGGTGGAGTGTGATGGAATGTGTTATAGTGGAACCCTGGAATGATGTTCAGTGTTGTTGTTCTGCTTCAGATAAGACTTGACTGGCGAAATCTATGATCAAAGCCACTCCAATTGTGACCGTCCTGCCTTGTTCCTACAAACAGGGAATACCAGGAGCACATTATCCAAAGATGGCAGAGTGTGGTTTGAAGGAAATTTGGCTGCTATTTCTAACAGACTGAGCAATCATAAACAGTCCTCTTCATTGGTTGGTGTGGCCCAGTGAGGTGGAGTTTGGTGGGGAGCTTCCTGAAGTGAGATCAATTGCAGAGGCTGTTGGAATTGTTGGCTTCTTTAGACCAGGGAGGAGACTAACCCCTGTAAAAAAGAGGACCCAGACAACTGTAACAGGAATTGAACTCAGGAGATAAATAGAACAAATCTAAATGCCACAAGGTATTATCCAGTCTTGACCACCTCTACAGAACTTGTTGATTAGGACAAACAATTACTTCCATAGAGACAAGGACATGGATTTTAGAGGGTTTTGAATATAATCCTGCATTATCTTGTGGCTTTGAGATTTTGATGATGTGATTGTTCATTTTCAGAATGACATTGTAGGTTAGGTGTGAGAGGTTGGATCTAGTCAGTTTGAACATGAAACAGAATGTTTGGGTTGGATATGACCAGTTTAAAAGCTAATGGGTCAATTCATGGCAATGAAAGGTAAAAATAGATTTAACTCAGGATTAGATCTGAAAATGGTTAAACAAGGACCAGAACTCAATGGCAGTGTTTGGTGCTTTGGCTTCTGGGATAAATCAGAACCTGAAGAGAAATTGGAGAAGATTGAGAAGGGAGCTTTAGTTATAGGCTGGAATGGTCAGAGAGAGAGAGAGAGAGAGAACGGAAAGAGTGAGGAGAGTGGAATGGTCAGAGAGAGAACAGAAAAAGGTGGGGGTGGCGATTGGAATACTGGAGGTGGAGTGGGTTGGCTTTTATTGTGGATGAAAGCAAAGAAGAGGAAGAATTCGATGGAAAACTGTAAAAATAAACAATTTCAATAATTTACTGCAAGGAACAGCGTTGATCTCGATCTTGGAAACGTCGTCTGGTGGAAGAGAAGACACTGTTGAGGGATTTATACCTTGTGGGTGGTGGGTCCTCATGGTCTGCATTGCTAGGAGAGAGAGAGAGAGAAAGTGTCAGGTGTTAATTACAAAGAAGACGGATGAATTATATATAAAATTATCAATATTATATTAGGGGTTGGGTCTGTCATGTCCCCTAGGACTCAAAAGGCAAATGCTTAACCTGGTTTCTTGGTGTATAAGGGACTGAGGTAACAATATGGCCCTTTCAATGGAATGCCAACACTTTCATCATCATTTAACGCCCATTTTTCCATGCTGGCATGGGTTTGACAGTTTCAAAGTAGCTGGCATGGTTGGAGAGCTGCATCAGGCTCCAACTGTCTGTTCTGGCACGGTTTCTATGGCTGGATGCCCTTCCTAATACCAACCACTTTACAGAGTGTGGACTTGGTGCTTTTCTCATATGGTACTGGCACAGAGGCTTTTTTTATGTGGGACCAGCACTAGCAGGGTTGCTAAGTAACAAGCAAAACAAAGACTTCTTAGTCTCGAGAAGGAGAGTGGAAGGGAAAGCAGTGGCTGTGTAGCAAGTGAGACGGACAGACAGACAATTGTCTTATTACAGAGGAGATACTTGGCTAGCCTAGTATAGGACAGAGATGAAGGACGGTGGGGCAGAAGGCCTGAAATTTAGTGAGAAGGGGTTTGTCAGTTACATCAAATCCCCAGGATTTAGTTGGTACTGCATTTTATCATCCTTGAAAGAGTCAGAAGACAGGGTAGAAATGTGGATGAAGATTTAAATGGATTTACTTACAAAAACTGAGAAAGTGGGCGTGGTCGACCTTCTCGAATGTTGTTCTGGGGAGGGAGCTGAGGTGTGTCGTCAATGTTGTTGATGTTGTTGTTGTTGATGTTTTCATTGTTTTCTGGTGTCAGCAGGTCGGTGCCTATGTTGTCTGTTAAACCTTCATCAACCAACATAAAAGAATCCATCTCATCATGACGGGAAGACACAGCCCCAGCTGGGCAATCCAAAGAGGACGACCACTGCAGAGAGAAGGACAAAAACGTGTTAGCAATTATGGATTTCATGAGGTGAAGCAGAAAGTTTTGACCAATTGTTGTTGGATGGGAGTGGTAACGGGGTGGGGGTGGGGGTGCAATGGTGTTGAAATGTAGGGGAGGGGGTGTCGAATGAATCAGCCCCAATATATTACTGTTACTGAATTTACCAATTCTGAAAACAAGAAACCTAAAGTGCACCTCAGCAAGATTTGATCGCAGAAAAGATATTGTAATTACACCAAACATTAATTAGCAATAATTGGGAAGCACGGTGACTGTGACATGTGGGTATAGATTAATAAATTTCTGAACCCATGGGCCTAAGTTCAAATCTCACAGCAGTCTTATCAACAACCACTCCCACCCTGCAACACAAAGCACCAAATAAATCTGTTACACAAACTTGCCAGACATCACTTGGAGACAGACTCAAAAGTTGAACGGTGAGTGGCAGCAAGTGGCATCGTCCAGCCCTCCCCTCACCCCCACAAAATAAGTATTACTCCAACACACACACATGCACGTGTGCATTTTATCCTTGTCGGTCGTAAACGACTGCCACTGTCATACAAGAAGTGTCCTTCCTTTCCAAATTTCCATGAAAACACGTCCGGCCATGGGGGAAATATGACTTTGCTTGGAAAGTGTTGGCGACAGGGAGAGCATCCAGCTGTGGAAAATCTGCTTCAACAAAATCCATCTGACTCATGCAAGCAGGGAAAAGTGGATGTGAAACTGATGATGAAGTTGATGATGATATATAGATGTGGGGGGAGGGGAACACACATCTCTACTTACACACCCATGCATGACCTTTAAAGAAACCCCTCATCTCTCCACCTCAATGCCACCCCCTCGTTTCATAATCACAAAGTATCGTCGGGAAAAAAAAAAAACTAATCTAAGGGACATAACTCTAACAGGCTTTAAAGGCCAGCTTCGTCCCGAAATTTTCTCGTAACTTGGATGCAGTATTGCGAGACTTCCAGTAAAAGAGTCCAAGCTACACTACTCCATTCAGTGATGTCACTTTGGAGGTTCTTTAACACAGAACTGTTTGCTAACAAAAACTGATTGTTAGGAAAGGAAATATAAATCGTGTTTAATATACGAATGTCGTTTTCTCACTTATGAAAACTTGCTGGAAATCGAAACTTCGAAGTCACTGTTAATACTGTATTTAGAAGTTATTGAATAATTTTTCAGTTTAATGTGAAATTGTTATTTTTTAAGAATTTGACATAAAAACATTTATAAATATGGGTATGGAACTGCCACATCCATTCAAGACATCCAGATGGTGAAGGAGAGAGAGGATACAGTGGTTCCCAAAGTGGGCGATATTGCTCCTCCTTCCCCGGGGGCGGTGGAAAGTTCCAAGGGGGCATTGAAGAAAAGTGGGGCGATAATGGATTTAACGATTCATGTCAAAACAACAAAATAATGGGTTTATTAGGTTAAGTTTTATTTGTGAAATACAGTTGCTTTGAATTTGCTTCAGAAAGGGATCCATGTTTGTGATGGTTAGTTGGGGGTGGGGGCACTAGGAATGTGGCTTGGGTGTCAAGGGGGCGGCAGCCCGAAAAAGTTTAGGAACCACTGACCCATGGAAAAAGCAGATGTAAAACTATAAACGAAGATAACGATGATGAGGATATTTGCCTCAGTTCTTAACGAGTAATTTATTTGCTCAACGTCAGAAAGATGAAAAATTAAGTCAACATCATCATCATCGTTTAACGTCCGCTTTCATGCTAGCATGGGTTGGACGATTTGACTGAGGACTGGTGAACCAGATGGCTACACCAGGCTCCAATCAGCTGAATTTAAACACAGAACATAAAAGGACATAAGTAAATACCACAAGGTACTGTTTCTGGTCCTTTTATCAATTCTACCACTTCACTACTTCAACAAGAAGAAGAAGAACAAGATTACCAGTTCTGATGAGAGTTGTTTCTCAATTTCAGATGCTTCCTTCTCCCATTTTCTTTTGAATGAAGAATCTAGAATTGTGTCAGGTTCACGGAATGGTGAATGAGACCTTGAATTTTGGATTGGGGTTGACTCTTTGACTTCTGATTCCATTACATCAGATGTAGGGGAGTTCTTGTCCTGGGTAAAGAGCAGGGATTTCTGAATTGTTGGTCGTACCTAGAGGGAAAAAACATCAACAAATGTATTTGGTGTACCAGAAAGGTAAAATAAGGTGAAAAATTATTTATTTTCAGAACTTGCCAAACATTTTACATCAAACAGCTGTAATTTTGAGGAACACCTCAAAGTGAAGATTCTCAGAAAATATTGACTCACTTTCATTCCTCAAAACGCAGGAGGATAAATATAATTTTCATCATCCCGCTACCAAGTGTAACATCAACCCTTTATTCCTTATTCATCTATCACCCCTTCCTTTCTCATTCATAAACACAAGAGTATTATTACAGTAGATCATCTCGGTAAGCTTGGGCGCTATGAAAAAATACAAAGCCCAGCATCCTCATGGGATCATTCTACACATCTGTGTAATTTTTCAGGCAATTCCACCCAGCCGTTTGACCGTGAATCCCAAGACAAGAAAGAATCGCCCATGTCAAATTTATATGTATAGATAATGATAATGATAATAATAATAACAACTATGTAGACTTAAGTTAATAAGCAAACAAACGGTATGAAAACAGTGGCACCTAATATTTTGATGGCTTGACAAAGTGGAAAGAATGGTGATGGGAGCAATAATAATATAAATATGTTATAACAAAAAGAACGGATTCAATTCCATTACCTTCCGGCTATTTTTCTTGTCAAGTTTCTTCTGCCTCAATAGTGTACGGCCCCGCAGTGGGACTTTGTTACTGCTGGGTTTCCTTAATGTCTGTCGATTGTCTGTGAGCTTTCTGAAAAAAACAGCAGCAGCAGCAGCAGAAGGATCATTAGTTACTAGCAAACACTAAGGAAATAATAATAATAACAACAACAACAATAATCATGTTGCACAGATTTTCTTCCCCCACACAACCCTAGACCTCTCTGCAAAGAATCGCAAACAATGGATACTCACTTAATTGTCAATTCCAGACATTCTATCCAGGCTGTGACCTCTGCAGGATCAAGGGAATACAGAACTAAGGACTCCTCTTTACAGGTGATCTGAAGAGTAAAGAAGGAGCAGAAAACCAGAATTAGGGGTTTAAACAGGAGACAACAGAAGTGACTGTAGAAATTGGTTAGGGTTGTAGATCCTACAGATTTCAGGAGAAAAGATTTGGAAAGATTAACTCCTTTTTAGCATTTAAATCAACCACAGCCTACCCAAATACTCAACCTTGTTTTATGTTCAGACTAACCAGATCTGGCCTCTCACACATATCCTACAATGTCAGTCTAAAAATAAACAATCACATTGTTGAAATCTCAAAGCTAGATGATGAATGACTAATTTAAAACAATGCGAATAAACTGACATTACAGTTGACAAAATAATTTGAATTCTAAAGAGTTAATCAGAATAGAGAGAGAGTTAGAGGGAGAGAGAGAGAGGGAGGGAGAGGGAGAGAAAGAGTTAGAGGGAGAGAGAGAGAGAGGGAGGGAGAGGGAGAGAAAGAGTTAGAGGGAGAGAGAGAGAGAGAGAAAGAGATTTGATCTCAGAACAGTGACTTTGGTGCCAAATTTACTTACCTGGAACATCCCACCGCTGTGGAGTTCCTTATTGTCTTCAAACAGTCGCTGTATGGTGCAGTGTCTCAGAGGCAAAACACAGCAACAGGTGTAAGAATTGCAAGTGTCCAGCAACTTTGGTTTGGCATAGATGAGCATGTCAGAGAAGAGGAAGAACATCCGGTCGTGAGACTTGCCTCCTTTACGAGCGACCTGCAGAGAAGACGCAGAGGCTGAATGCCGTGTCTGAGGGACGTAAACAAACAAGCACAAATAAAAAAACCATCAGGTGTTCAAATCCCGCTCAAAGCATTGTTCTATATCACGTGAGAATCCCCATGACCTGTGGGTGAAATTGCACCCATAATGAAATTTGAAACTGCCAATTGGTGAACTATCACAACACATGCCATTGGAATACTGCAATCATAGATATATTACGTTTGAGTACATAAAAAGGCAGGATGGTCACGGTTGGCCTTGGATACTCTTTTATCCTCGATCAATTGGATCAAATGTGATCCAAAGCTTGAGAATTAAGAAACCACCTCCTTCTCTATGTAACTCTCTCTACGATGTCTGTCTGTCTATATATATATATATATATGTATTGTCACTTGTGTGTCCCTAGAACTTAGTTTAACACAAATACACTCTTAAACGCCTGGATCCCTCAACATAAACACACACACATATAAATATCTACCCCCACACCTTACTCAGGATTTCCTAAACTTCAGTAGGACATCAATACACAACAATTAAACATCCTCCTAAACTCCTCGACCCATAAACCTTAGAAGTCTACCAAACGGTGTTTTTGCATTAACATAGAAAGCAAGAGATACACAAATCGACCCCAGCATATAACAGGTAGATTATTGAGTCAACGTCAACAGTATAAAAGACAAAATTGACCATAGAGCTACCCAGACTCAGAATATAAAGGGATTTAACTAAGTATCACTAAGCATTTAATCCTAATATTTTTCGAAACTAAGACTCGAATATTAAAAAGAAAATCAAATCAAAACCAAGGGAAGTAACTCCTCCAGTACAATGGTTTACAATCACTGCAACGCAAAAAGCTAAAAGTCGTTTTAACTTTCTGTTGGACAGAAATGGACTCTGCCAAGAGGTCATGGTGAACATTGGACTCTACCAGTCTATCTTGCCCTCGACACTCGAAGAAAAAAACTTTGGTGAAATTACAAACATTCCATCAAATGTCAAAAATGTTTTTAATTCAGAGAAAGGTGAGTTGCTAAATAGAAGGGTTTCGTCAGTAAGGACCCCACAATATTTCAATAGAGGAAGACATCTCTGACCATACTGACCAACGTGAAAAGGTCTTGTGCAAGGATCCCAACACTTATTGTAGCTATAGGAGTTACTATCTCTGACCAAACTGAGGGAGACCTGAATAACACCAATCAGGTGTACTCTACCACCTCACTGACCAACACCACAAGAAGACAGCCGGATCCATGCCACTGCTTATGCTTTCCATGGCAACCACGCCATTTACAGATACCAAAAAGACAGTCGCAGTTTATATACAAGAGAGACGGTACTGAGAACAATGGAAATAGAGATTTGTGATGTCTTTGTTCCATCAGAAGAGAATTTGACAGTTGCGGATTAGAAACGAATTCTTCAGCACATGAAGTGTCATGGGGGGGAGGGAGTCGAGGTTATTTATAGAGATGACCCTTATCAACTTGGGTGGACGTGGCAAGGCTGAGTTACCTACTTTTCGGAGTGCTCCTTCTCGAATAAACTCTCGGCCAGGAGACAGGATTTTCGGAGTCGTTCCCAGAGATTTCTGAATGGTGAGCATCTTCTGGAAGTTTTCATGCTGTCGGACATGCTCGTTGATGTGGAACGCTATGTTGCAGATTTCTTTTGTAGCCTCTGAAATATTTACAAAGAGAAAAAAATGAGAGAAGGCAAGAAAGTTCGGCTGCAGAAAGAAATAAAGGCAAACAAAGAAATAACGGTGCAGAACCAGAAGACATCGTTTCTATCTGGTTACAGTTTCATTTCTTTCACTTCCAGGAACATTAAAAAAATATTTAATTTAAAAAAAAAAAAGATGTTCAATGTAAACCACCACCATCACCTGTCCGTTTACATACCCCCCCCCCCCCGGGCCATTTGCAGTGAAATACAAATCTTACCTTGTAAGTCATGGTAGTCGTAGTGAGAGGTGGGAGTGTGTTCCAGTAAATCTTCCAACAACAGTTTATATCTGAGAGAATGAGAACAGACAATATTCAGGGGATTAATAGTTCAATGGCGGTGGGGGGGAGTGAGAAGCAAATGGCTGAAGAATGTAAAACAGAAGGAACTTGGCTAAAATAGTTTTCCTTTTTTTTCTGTAATATTGTCTGGACATTCCATGCCATCTTTAAGGAATTTCTTCTTCTTCTTCTTATGTTTTGAAATTCAATAATCTTTTGATACCAAACAGATAGCAACACTTTTATGTTTGCTTTTCTAGACATGCAAGAATTTGTTCCAAACACCATCTTAATTAAACTGATATATATTTTGTTTTTTATTACGTTCCATCTGAATCTATTTGTCTTTTATTATGTCCCAAACACAACAGTTGAAAAACTAGTGATTTCGTAATTTCTTTCCAAATTCTTGATTATTTTAGGAATTACTCAAAACATAAAGAAAATTTATTCCATTAGTGAAAAGGTCGAAAAGGATTATCGTAGCAAGAACTCGTTTCAGAAATACAAGCAATTTACCTTGGAACTCTTTGAACAGGTGTGATTAATAATGCATTGAACTTTAATCCCATAACTTCGGGCCTGGCTTCTTGGTTTTGGATAAACTCAGCAAATTCAGAGCTTTTCTGTAACCATTCCTGCAGAGGAAACAATTTCTTTCAAATAAAGAGATGGACCATTTATAAATTCAGTAAAATGTCGTTCAGATCTATGTTCACACTCATTAGACTATGGCCATCCTTAACCCTGTCGCACAGGAATAGATGAAATGTCATCTCAACCAGATTCTCAGTAAAGAATTAATTATCAACACAGGTGAAAGGAGATGCAACTGATTCCGTCCATTAATTTGCTTGAAATTGTTACTCTTGAGCTGTGAATGTTCTTTTACTTGTTTCAGTCATTTGACTGTGGCCATGCTGGAGCACTGCCTTTAGTCAAGCAATCGACCCCATGCAACTATTTTTTTTTTTTTTTTGCTCGGGAGCCCAAGGGGAAAGTAAATTTGACACAGGGACCCAGGTGCGAGAAGGTTAAATTACAACTCGTTTCACGGTAACTGACTTTTAGAGTTACCTCCCTTAGCACATATCTTTGTTTACCACAGACAAGTGTTCTGGATTCAACAACTGCACGATTCGGTCAAACAATGAGCCAAGACAGCAACCGTCACATGGTCCCTTTCAGTGTGCTAGAGACAGCAACTATATGTCCCTCAAATATTTTTTCATTTTTAAAAAACAAAATATAGAATGTAGTTGTAGATACACCACTATGTCAAAAGTCACAGCTGAGAGATTTTTAATTCTAGGTTTAAAGCGGCAAGGAGCTGGCAGTCTTTACGTTCTGAGTTCAAATTCTGCCGAGGTCGACTTTGCCTTTCATCCTTGCGGGGGTGATGAAATGAGTACCAGTTACGTACTGAGTCGATGTAATCGATTTATCCCCCACCCCACCCCACCAAAGAAAATTTCAGGCTTTGTACCTATAGCAGAAAGGATTTTTAATTCTAGGTTGACTGGATCAGGACTGACCTGGGGTTAAACAACATCAGTTGAATTGGAGTAAAGTGTGAGTGACGAGTCTTACTTGGAGTGTAGGGCAGAGATTTATTACAGAATGACAGGTCTTAGAGTTGTTGAGTGATGGGTCTTTCTCAGTGACATTGTTTAACCCAAAGTCAACCCCAACTGAGCAAACTGATTAAAAACGTTCCAGATATGACCACCCCATCCATTACCTATGTACAAGTAACCCAAGAGCAAGTTATCTAACAGGGTCTTTCTTTAAGACAGTAAAAAACGATTGAGAGGGATTTGGCTGTTGTTTCTGGCAGGTCAATTTAATTTGTTTCTCACTGTTACAGTCTCATATAGAGCTGCTGAGTGACAGGTGTTTGGGGAATGGATTGGGGGGAGGGGGGGTAAAAATATGACTAGTCTTTCTCTGAGTGTAACATACTGAGGTCAAAGTGAGAGATCTTACTTGGAATGTGGCAAGTGCTTGAGTGTGATTATTAGCATAAGTGGAGTAGAGTTTGAGAAAAGGCCCGAGGGAGAGGAAAGCTTGTCCTATGGTGTTCTGTTCCATTTGATCCAGCAACTTTATGTTCACATGTTGGATTTGTTCGATGTTACTGAACAGTTTGTTGTGGACGGCCTCTGGAATGATGCAGTCAAATCGCAGCGGGAAATAGAAGAACTGGAAAAAACAAACACAAAAAAATAAATAAAACAAACCAAAAAAAAAAAAGAAAATCAGACAGTTTTCTGCTGCTTATATTTCAACTGTTGTTTAGCCCTTGGTCAGCTGTGATCCAGTAGTCTTATAATCAAACACATTGCAGCCATGACCATCACTAACACTTAGAAGTGTCTAGGACTACATTGTCTAATGTGCTCTATAGATAAGGTGGTAGGTTGTGCTATAAGGAAGATTTGGCTGTTATTATTAGCAGGTCAAGCGACTGTGTAAAGTCCCTTGTCATGGTTATTGTGTTGACCCACAACAAACAGAAGCATCACAACAAACAGGTGTACCACAACACCAACACTTAATAAAGAACCACAAATACCACTTACTCTGTGTATAATGTCCAAGAGGTTTTGGTAAGTCTTCTCAGTTTCAAAGATTTCTTTGATGATTTTCCGGCGCCGTTTCTCTCGTTTCGCTTCATTGAATGCTGCTATTTTCGAAAGCTCTTCCGGAGATCTGTACTCAGCCTTTTCTTCTTGTGCAATCTCATTTAATACTGAAGAAACAACAACCACAACAAGAATCATATTAACTGGGAATGTGACCAGAAGACCAGACATGTGTGAGGAATGGATAGAGTTGAAATCAACCCCAGTAGAGGACGGGTACAGTATTTTTAAACCCCAGGAACAGTAAAGGCAAACTTGCCCTTGATGAGATTTGAACCCAGGACACAAATGGCCACAACTGAATACTGCCAAAGACTATGAATGATGTTCTACTGATTTTTCACAATCCCCCCCCACCCACTTCAAGTTAATAATGGTTTCTAATTTTGGCACAAGGCCAGCAATTTTTAGAGGTGTGGGTTTAGTTAATTACGTCAACCCCAGTGCTCAAGCGGTCCTTATTCTATTGACCCCAAAAGGATGAAAGGCAAAAAGCAACTTCCATGGAACTTAAACTCTGGACATAAATTCTTTCTGACAAGTCAACAATTCTGTGTGACAAATCAACAATTCTGTGTGACAAGTCAACAATTCTGTGTGACAAGTCAACAATTCTGTGTGACAAGTCAACAATTCTGTCCAAAAAAAAAAAAAAAAAAAAACCCTTAAATTTCGAAAATTCTCCCAAAAAAGCAACCATATTTATTTGGTAGAGCAATGGAGGAATTAGGTTTTGGTGAATTGTTTTTGGTCACAACCAAGAATTTCATTCGTTTGGAGATAGAAACCTTTTTAATAACAACAACCTACCTAGTTGTACGATACAACGGTTCCGTTTGAAAATGACCAAAAGACTTGTTTACCTTGGATTCTACTCCTTAAGGACATCATGATGACGGTCAGAGAATTTGGACAACCTGTGGAGAAAGAAGATGGCAGGATGGAGAAAAGGATGGAATATTTTATAGAATGATGAAGGAGTTCAGATTGGTGAGAACCATTCATAGTATGATGGAGTAAATCATGGAATAATAGAAGACATTGCAGAATAGTTGAAAAATGGTGACAGAATATTGAACAAGCTCATAGAATGATCAGATCATAAAAGAGATGGAAGACATCATGGAATGATGATTTTACCAAAAAAGTAAAAGACATCAAAGAAAGTCAAAACAGAAAGATAGAGAAGCCCTGATGAGGAACAAACCTATTATTTCCAAAAAATCCAATGACATAGTCTTCAGAGAAACAAAAGTGACAATAAAAATAATGAATGGGAGGATATAGTCTCTATTCTGTCACACATACATTCAGTACATAACTGATACAGAAAGATTTAACTAGTTGACTGATAGAATTGGTCCTAAGAATGCGATGGAATACAATTAAATAGGGAATGGCCATATTATTTGCCACAATGGGGCACTTTGGGCAAGAATCTTCTACCATAGCCTCAGACTAACCAAATCCCTTGAGAGTAGATTTGGTTGGTGAAAACTAAAAGAAGCCTGCTGAATATCTATGTGTGTGTGTGTGTGTCTGTCCCCCACCACTGAACAACAGGTGTTGGTTTGTTTACATCCCTGTAACTTAGCAGTTCGGCAATAGAAACTCATAGAATAAGTACCAGGCTTGAAAAGAAATAAGTCCTGGAGACGATGTTTGCTTTGGCATGATTTCTACAGATGAATGCTCTTCTTAATGCCAACCAATTCACAGAGAATGGATTGAACCTGGAAGCAAAATTCTTACCACACATCCACGTCTGCGCCTTAAGTTCTATAGAATCAACCGCGGCACAATCAAAGGCAAAGATGACATGGGTAAAATTTGAATTCGCAACACAAAAAGACGTAACTAAATTTTATTCTGTCACCAATTTGGTCGTCCCACCTACCCAGGTACCGTAAGCGTGTCTGCAACGCAAGATGTCACACTTTAAAATAGATGTAAAAACTGAAATGTTTAGATATCACAACACGCAAACAACATTACTTTCTAATTCAGGAATAAAGTCTCAAACTTTGATTACATCGGCACCAGATTGGTGCTTTATTTCATCGACCTCGAAAAGGTCGAAAGGTCGAAATTTGAACCTAGAATTAAAGAACCGAGAAAAATATTGCAAATTCCGCAAACTCGCCGCCTTATTAATAATTATTATTATTTCAAATTTTTGCCACAAGGGTAGCTTGGGGGAGGTGAGGATGAGTCGATTACATCGACCTAGTATTCAACTGGTATTTATTTTATCGACTACGAAACGATGAAAGGTAAAGTCGACCTCGGCGGAATTTGAACTCAGAACGTAAGGACGGACGAAATAACGCTAAACATTTCGTCCGACGTGCTATCTGCCAGCTCGCTACTTTTTTTAACAATTTCTTTTTTTAAATGGTGTAGATTGTATCTTTATGATGTATATAAGTGCAATATTTTTGTTCTACTAACAATTGTCATAGTTAATGTGTCTAGGAATGTGTGTGTGTGTGTAGTAACATGGTTTTATTTCACGTATCCCGGAAGAGGGATTCAACAATCTTTAACGAACTTTGTCAAAAAATGGAGAAGCAGAAATAAAGGCCTCCATATACACGTATGTATTGTGTCTGTGTGTGTGTGTAATCAATGAAATAAATTAACTTCAGAGCTTTTATAAAATCCAGACCAAGAAGATTTACAAAACGTCACTCATTTTTTAATACTTTTGCTACTTTATACACCGTCTTCATTTCTTATCTTAGCGTTAGACATTAAACCACGGCCAGGCTGGGGCCACAACAGTTGTTTTTCTCTCTTTTTTCTTTTTAGGTGTGACACTGTGACTTGTCCTGTCATTTAAATTTACTGACCTCAAAAGAAAAAAACATCAGTTTCAAAGGATTTAAAACATTTACACATACATATAAACATATTATATATATATATATATATATATATATATACGGATCGCCATATATATATATATATAGAAAGATATAGATATATCTTTCTATATAAGACATCATAAATAAATCAAAAGACTTTTAAATACCTCATTCGGTTTACAGTTGTTGTTGTTTGAATTTCGTGCCAGAACGTTCAGCACTGAAGACTTATCTTTCTTCTCATTGGTCGATATTACTACCGCCTCTCACTCTCTATTTCCGCTTTTTTCTCCCCTTTTCTCTCTCTCTTTCTTTTCTCTACTTCTTTTATCTCTCTCTCTCTCTCTTTATATTTTATCTTGCTTTTCTGTTAATTTGTTTCTCTCAATTTTCTCTTTCTTCCTTCACTCTTAATGTATTCTCTCACTCTTTTCTTCCATTCTCTTCCTTTTCTCTTTCTTTTTACTCTCACTCTCTCTCTCTCTCTCTCATCTCCAGAAGTTACAAAAATATTATGAAGTCTTTTCCCTAATTTAATTTTGTCTTTACTCAAAATATTTCCAGTTAGCTTTTTGCTTTTTAATGTTCCTTATGCACATATATGCATATATACACATATACAAATATTTATACGTTTATATGGATATAGTATAACCATCTCTCATGGACTTAACTAGCTCCAGATGTCACTCCAAAACCTTTGGCATCAACTTTTCATCTGTACACTCTCCATTTATTTCTTTATAGAATCTCTTCTGATCTACCCTGAATAACCTATTCTGGTGGTGACCATTTTTGCTTTCTTTGCAACGAGGTGCTGGTTCAGTTCCTCCACTACTACTTTCAGGCCCTTTCTTTCAATATCATGCTTCCTTTTCAGTGCCCTGTAGTTTTGTTTGCTTTTAAGCTCACCTTCCTCTTTTCGGTCTAAGACAGAGATTTCCTTCAAGAGCATGTCTAACCCAGCCTAACCCATCTCAAAGAAAGCAATATTGTGACATCAAAGGCTGCAAATACCAAACTTCATAGGAATCAGTTGGTAGCAATACTTGGCACAGCTCATGTGTTTGGGGAAACTGTTTTGTCTCTAAGCTACAGGATGGAGCTGAGACGAGACATGGATAAACCAGGGAAAGAAAAAAAAATCACAGTAATCATCATCGTCATCATCACTTAATGTCCATTTTCCATGCTGGCATGGGTTGGATGGGTATCAGTAATAATAATAATAATAATAATAATTCAATTAAGTGTTTAATGAAACAGTTATAAAACAAAGACAAATTGAAATAGAAAATAGTTTTAATTATTTTGTGTTTTATAATTAATGAAATTATTGGTACAAATAACTAACAATATCAAACTGTAATAATAAGATAGACAACAAGGCCATAAAGGATTCTTTTGCAAGGAGGAGAAGTCCCCCCCTCCATGACTGGTATTCAGTTTTAGTGGCCCCGGGAGGATGAAGGGCAAAATCAACTTCAGAATGTAAAGGGTTGTAACTAATTACCACAAGGCATTTTGTTTTGATGCTCTACCAAGCACAAGTTCAATTATTGACTGGTTCACTCTAGAAACAGTCATCAATTTCACAATAGTCCCACTGCTGCTACTACTTTACACACATGTACGTACGTGCATGTGTGTGTGTGTGTGTGTGTGTGTGTGTGTGTGTGCTTGTGTGTGTGTGTGTGTAGCAAAAAAACCTTCCATTATTTTGCACAGCCATAGGTGTGGAGTTGGAGAAGATAGGCAAATGGCAAAAGTGGTATCTTCATGAGTTACCTTTGGTCGGAGGAGCGGTGTGGTTACCATGGGACAGGTATTTAGCCCCAAGTCAGCCCTGACCCAACAGACCCAGCATCAAATATGTCTATCCTATTACATTATTCTAAACATATACCATAACATTATATTATCTGTGTCCTTCCTCTTCAAAAATAGGTGTGGTTTGAAGGGAATTTAACTATTATTCTTAGCAACACAAAGAGAGCATGAAGCAGAAGCTCCAAGAAGAGTAATGTGTTGCCTCCATTACTCAAAGACACAATAACGATGACTTTGGTAAGATTTGAAATGAGGACTTTCTTGTCACTAATCTAAGCTTGTACCTCAACCTCACGGACACACTTGTAACTCATCAGCTTTGTATTTATTCTTTGTTTTTACAATATTTCTCCACAATTTTAACCAATTTCCATATCTTTCCTTCATATCTTTTATTGTTGGAATGTTCTGGAAGAAAATATTAACCCTTTTCATGCTTTAATAGTTCTGTGAAACATGTCTGTCTGTTCGTCATTATTTGCTTCCTTTTTCAGTTAAACAAATACACAACCAACTTTATTTGTGAATGCTTTGGACTGAGGACCCAGACACGTTTTTAAGATATTTTTTCTGTAAATGAAATCATGTGAACGAAAATAGGGAACTCTGTATGATTGATTAGTGATGTGTATGTAATAAAATCATACATATACATACACATACACACACACACATGTGTATGTATGTACATATATATGTATGTATATATATATGTATATATATATATTTATATTTATATATACACATATATACACACACATACATATATGAATATATGATATATTTGTATGCATATGTGTGTATTATATATATATATATATATATAGAGAGAGAGAGAGAGAGAGAGAGAGTGAGTGAGACAGACAGACAAACAGACAGAGACACTACTCAAACTGTGTACGTGTGTATGTGTGTATGTGTGTGTGTGCATGTGTGTGTGTGTGTGTGTGTGTGTGTGTAGCTACAGGACAGACAAACAGATACTTTTATTGTTGTTGTTCTTGTTCTTCTCCTTTCTTCTCATCTGGTTCCACGATTTTCAAACCAAATTTTCTTCTTTAGAATCACCACAGCATTCTTCGTTTTCTCTAATTGATTTGTCCTTCTCATCCTGTGTGTTACTTAAAGAATCTTCCGGTTGTTTCTGGAGATTCTTTGAGTAGAAAGTAGCAGCAGGGTAAACCCATCGTTCTGTTAGTTCAGTGCCATCGGAACTCAGGTTTAAACTCTTCTCACTCTTTCGTCCACTATGAGAACATTGACCACCATGCATCTCCTCACAGCTCATACTCAGAATGGTGGCCGATTTCGTTTCACGTACGCTGCAAGAACTGGCAAATTCTGTCTTACCAAAGCAATGCTGCCTATGTTTTCCACAGACACTGTCCTCTGCATCTGGTTTCCCCATAATCCCTTTTTCATCTTTTAAACCCCCAGATGTAGCTGCCACATCACAAGGGTCACTGCAACCAAGATTGTCCATGGCAGGTTCCAAACACTGACCTTTACACTGACCGGTGATATCATCGTTATTGTCTACGTCCTCAGCATCGATAATGTCTAAAGTAAGAGGACTGCATCGACCACTACTACTACTACCGCTGCTACTACTGCTGCTGCTACAGCTACTGCTGCTGCTACTACTACTACGACAATTGTAGTGTCCAGCTACTCCATCCATTTCGCTGTGACCAGCACCACTGATGCCTTCGTTTAAATGACCATCACCTGTAACGACCTCACTGATTTCATTGATCTCATCAATTTCATTTACTTCATCCAGATCAGTAATCTGATTGATCTCAATGACCTCATTACTTTGACTTTTGCCAATACCAGTAATATCTTGGATCAATACTCTGTAAGGGTTACACCTCGACTGACCGTTAACCCTGCTGCTCTCATCTACTCCCTCATTAATCTCTTCCACCAACGCCCTGCCACCATCACTGCTATTGTTATTACTAAACATGCCAGCAGCAGCAGCAGTAGTAGTAGTACTAGTAGTAGAACTGGTATTAATAGTCGTAGTTGTAGTAGTAGTAGCAGTAATATCTTTCAATGGCGCCATTTCTTCAACCAAACATATCTTTATTGGTTTATATATTTCCTGCAAAATAGCAAACAGATAAGATTACATTTTATATATATATATATATATATATATAT
>NC_068991.1:987661-993149 GCF_001194135.2 Octopus bimaculoides | reverse complement strand
ATAGTGAGAATTTACAAAAAAAAAACAAAAGATGAAGATGGATGTGTAAACAACAAACAGATGTATTAATGCACAAAGAACATTACTCATGTTACAGGAACTGAACTCGGAAGCACTCTGCCACTCACCAGACCTTGCACCAGACCTTGCACCAGACCTTGCACCAACTGACTACCAGGTTTGCCAGGCATTAGACAACTTTAAATCTGAAGAAGATGCGGAAACAGCATTTCGTGATTTCTTCACCTCTGGCTCTCCAGAATTCTTTGCTGGCGCCATAAATAAGTTCCCAATAAAATGGCTAAATTGTGTTGATAATTTAGGTGCCTACTTTGATTAACTGCATTGCTTTTTGATGAGATAAAGAAAAATAAACTTTCAGTTTCAAATCAAACTTTTCATTCTTAATGACCTGATAAGTGCATGCGTGTGTGCGTGCATGCGTGTGTGCGTGCGTGTGTGCATGCATGCGTGCATGCTAGGATCAGGCAGAATTACAGAATCTGTAAAGGCACAAGAGTTTCTACGGCCAATGCTCTTCAATGTACCTTCAAAGCTACGAAGAATAAGAGATCCTCACTTGAGAAACAGGCAAAGCTAAGCCACAGGAAGAGCATCCAGCTGTAAAGTAATGCCTCAATAATATATTCCTCTAACCCATGCAAGCAATGGCAAAAATGGACTTTAAAATGAACAAACAATGTCTGAGTGTGTGTTAATGAAGTCTATATGTTGGGCATTTTTTTAGAATAGGTGCAACTGCATCCTCCTTCTGTATTGTAAGAGATGAATGAAAGAATTGCCTCAAAAAATCCTGTCCAACCCAAGTCAGCATGGAAAAGCAGATGTAAAATGATGGTGGTGATGGTGATGATGATTCTATGTTTCTAATTAGAAACCTTACCTCCACCTTATTTGATAAACTCCCATTTTTCTCCAGAGAAGCCATATCAGTGTCAATGTCTTCAAGAACAGGGATGTCCTACAAGGAAAATCACAAAAATAACAAGGTCGGAACTACATCATGATATACATATGATATATATATATTTATATATTAATTCGATATATTATATAATATATATATATATTATATTATATATTATATATATTATAGGGAGAATTCACAAAAAAAAAAAACAACAGATGAAGGCAGGTGGTGTAGAAAACAAACAGATGTATTAGTATAACACTCGGGAAGTGAAAAAGTCTTTAATGTTTCGAGCCTATGCTCTTCTACAGAAAGGAACACAGAAAGAAACAAGGAGATATATATATATATATATATATATATATTATGTGCACGCGTGTGTGTGTATTATTTAAATCAGATTGTTGCAAAGAGAAGAGGACTCTTTAACCCAATTTAACCCCTTCCTGGGGCCAACCTTTAGCTGTTTTTCAAGCTGGGAATTGTTTTATTCAACAAGCCTGGGAAAGCAGAGAGCAACAACCAGTCATTATGTTGACAAAGAATGTCCAAACATCATGCTTCCATTTTGGCTGAGAGAATGATGAGCGAAATTGTGGAATACCAGCCTTTACACACACACATACACACACACACGTCAGATGGTCTTCCATATAGTTTCTGTCAATCGAAGCCATTTAAATTGCTTTGGTCAGGCTTAACAACAGTTAAGTCCTAGCAGATTCCATCACTTATTCTACATATAGTATTTCCCTTTTGTTGATTTCTGGTTTCTATTTCATTACAAGTACAGTTTCTATGTTTATTCTTCTCGTGGTTTGTGGAAAACTCTGTAAATGGTTGTGACTGTCAACCAATGATTTTCTGTTTTATTCCCTGTATGCTATTATTAGGAGTTGTGGTGACCCCTTGTCATAAACATGTGTCCCTACCACCACCACCACCAAGTTCCACTCACCTCTGCACCTTCATTACATTCACTGTCTGATGAGCTGTCTTCACCTGAGTAGAAATACAAATACAAATTCGAGATGTAACGATATACGCAATGATATATAAAGATACATATTGATCTGTAACAATACATATTGATCTGTAACAATACATATTGATCTGTAACAATACATAGTGTTGATTAAGAATACAGATTTGATAAATACCAATACATACTATCGTGTGACAATGCTAATGCAATACGCAAGTGTTTGGTCATTGTGATAGTAAAACAGAACTTAATTGTAATTACAATTAATTTGTGCTAATTAAGATATTACTTGTCCATTTGACCATTCAGTCAGGATGGAGAATCAGTGATATATTAATGTGCCACCAGAACACAATCTGTCTTGGAATTGGTAAACTACAACTAGGAACGAGATGAGTTGTGTTAGAAAGACTCTTTAAAAGTCTGGATTACTTGAGGTGACCTTTAAAGGTCACCAATGAGAATCTTCACTAACAGACGATAACTCGGTAGATGTCTTCTAGAAACAAACGTTAACAATTAAGAATTTCATTCATTCAAATTCCTTACTTTCAGATGTGGATCACAGATCAATCTCCCCTGAAATGAGAGACCAATCATCTTCAGTTTGTGAATTCAACTACTTACCATTAATTTCGGTAATTCTCAAAATAGAATGGCTTTTCTCCGTGGAGGGTGTCACTTGATCACAAACTATCAAAATCAAAACAAGGAAACATGTTATTGGTCTGCTGAATTCTAAACAACATAGAGGAATGGTTAATGAATGATGCTGACATGGTACAAGTCTTGGGGCTGTATCTGCCAGATTAACCCATCCTGTACCTGCATCTACCCCTCTACTTAAAATCACTTGTCTTCTTTTAATGTATTCAAGAAAAAAACTTCCAAAAATTAAATGCAAGAAATTATGCTGCATTTATGTTCCAAATACCACTTATAGACATATCATTTTACGGAAATTAATTATTTTATAAATCCCACAAAATGTATGATGATTTTCAAATTCAATTAAAGCCTAAAATGTGTATTTTGTGAGAAATATGGTCACATGTCAGGCTAAACAAGTGTGTCTGTGTGTGTGTACGTGCATGCATGCATGTGTGTGTGCGTGTGTGTGTGTGCGTATGTGTGGATTTGTTAGTGTATGTGTGTTTGTTATCACCATCATCACCATCGTCGTCATCTAATGTCCCTGTTCCATGCTGGAATCAGATGGACAAATGTATGTGTGTGTACATTTGTTTATGTGTCTATGCATGTTTATGTAAGCATGTTTGTATGTATGTATGTAAGTATGTGTGTGTGTGTGTTAGCAGAATCACACACGCAGATGTGAGACATCATCACCAAAAGGAAGACAAGTGTGTCTCACCCGTGGAACTGAAAATAGTTGATGTGTCTGCTGTTGCCGTTGCTGATGCCGTCTTCATCAAAGATCCTCTCAGATCAATTACTTCCGTTGCTTCTTCTTCCTTCACCTCCTCCTCCTCCTCCTTGAATGATGTCGTCTATAAATGGAAACAAACAGATCAATTATTGGCAAGACATTTCTCCACCAGATGACACTTGGAAATATAATCTTCACTTTGTAACACAATATTTCATATGGACCGGCTCCAAATCACTATTTACACACACACATCATCGTTATCATTATTCAACGTCCTTTTTCCGATGCTGGCATGAGTTGGACCGTTTGGAAGGAACCGACAAGCCAGAATGTTGTGCCAAGCTCCACTGCCAGCCACTTCATAGAATGTACTGGGTACATTTTCAATAGCACCAGCACTGGTGAAGTGGCCAACACTCTCAAGACAAAACCCCCTCTCAACTGAGTAAGGTATCGCACTGAAGGAGGGGACCGAAGTATGGCTATACAGGAAGTACCCGTGTCACTGCCACATATACAGTGAGCATGCGAGTGACACTTAAAAAGCCCCCCCAGGCTGTAAAGTGGTTGGCATGTTAGAAAGGGCCTCCAGCTGCAGAAACCATGGCAAAACAAGGCAATTGGAACCTGGGCAGCTCTCCAGCCTTGCCAGACTCTGTCAAGCTGTGCAACCCATGCCAACATGGAGAATGGATGTTAAAAGATGATGATGATGATGCTGTTTGTGTGTGTGTGTGTTTAGAGTAATCTTTTTGCCTAAGTGTATTCATAAAGGCCGTTATTTTGTTCAAATATAGACAGACAGATGGATGGTGAATGCATGTGACTCAGTGGTCAGTGGTCAGTGCACTCACAATCCAGTGATTCTTGGACCAAGTGATGTGTTGTGTTCTTGAGCAAAACACTTCATTTCATGTTGCTCAGTCCACTCAGCTGTAAATGGGTAACCCAGCGACAGAATAGCCTTCCGATTAGGGGGAATGTTGGCCTGCTTGCCTAATTAGTCTAATTAGCAGAGTGGCATCATTCAAACACTAAAACAATGCCAAATGCATTCTGACCAGTGATGTATAACAACATCTGATAGTCTGGTCGATCATGTGATCAGATGATCTTATACATACTTGCAGAGAGTAAGGGACTCTATATCCAAGTAGGTGCATGCACACACGCGTGCGCACGCAGTGCATTGGAACATTGACAAGTTGCCTGGTGTCAGGACGTATTGTCCTCAATTTCTGTGTCATCATGTTAAATATTATTATGTAAACCAAATCAAATAAACAACAACAAACCTTATGAGTCACACAGACATACGACAGAGAGAGAGAGAGAGAGAGAGAGAGAGACTCACAGACAGACAAGCATTTCTGTTGACTTTTCCTACAAATTATGATGAAAACGGAAACTTCTTTATATTTACCTTCGCACTCTTCTCTTCCACATTTTCATCTTGTTCTTCTTCCATATTTTTCTCCTCCGTAACACTTTCATCCGTCTGTTCTTCTGCAACGCTGTCTGTTTTCTCTTCTACACATATTCCCTCTTCTTCCTTCAGCTTCGTTGTATTTCTTGCAAGTCCTTCTTCCCCCTCTATTTTCTCTTCATCTCCGTTCCCTCCTTTCTCCACATCAATCCATTTAGTCTTGTATGTCCCATACAACCAGTCAATACTTTCCTCGATAACAACTTCTCTTTGGTTTCTTTCTGCATCTCCTCGTTCCAGCCATTTCTCATCCAATTTCTTCTGAATCTTTTTGGCCTCACTCTTTTGCCGAATCTTCAACAGAGCTACAAACAGACATCGTAAACACAACATCGTTTACTTGTTATGGTTACACATGGTGTCACCTCTGCTACACACAATTCACACACACACTCGCTACAGATAATGCTCAAAAAATTCAAGAACAGAAATATATTGTGAAATAAAATTTAGGAGTTTTTAAATAAGATAATAATAATAAAAATAATAGTAATAATAATAGTAATAGTAATAATCAACCCACCATCCACACTGTCTTGAATTCGTTTGTTTTCTTTATCAATCCAAATCTGTCGTTCTATCTTCTCAGCTTCTATTCCACCTCTGGCCCTGTTATAGAAACAACAGCAATAACAACAACATTCTTCATATTTACTTCATCATGGTACAGGCCATGCTACAACAGCCATACCA
>NC_068991.1:980161-985161 GCF_001194135.2 Octopus bimaculoides | reverse complement strand
ATCTGAATATATTTATAATCATATTATACAGGGTGAGCCAACTCACACAAAGCCTGATTGCATATTGTAATCTGTGGGGATAATCTGTGGGTATAATCTGGGTATAATCTGATGGCTTCAACTGCTGCACCCATATGAAATGCACCAACTCCATTTCTAATCTCTGTGACTTTTGGCCCTGCACTTCTCGTAGATAATTCAACAGGAATATTTTCAAGGATAACCTGATAATGTTTTTATACCTTATATCTGAATGCTATTTACAGAAAGAACCAATCCACTAATTTTGAGACATTTTCAGCAGATTCTATTATTTTTGAAGAATCTTCAACAGCTTCTGCTGTCTTTGAACAATCCCCAACATCTTCCACTGCCCTTGGAATATCTTCAACAGCTTCCACAGACACTAAAGTCCACACTAAAAAGACTCTACTCAAGTCACACTCTTCAATTTCCATATTACAACAGACTCCACTCAAATAACTCGCTCAAATTTCCAAAGAAAGCCATTAACCTCTACTCAAACTCCACTCATGTCAGACACTCACATTTCCAGACCCTAATTCATCAGTAGGTGATACAGTACATAACCTGACCCCTTTCAAAGCTCTACTTCATTATTTCCTATGCAGATTCACTCCCTTATAATCTGACCCCAACAAAGTGTGATTACTGATACATTGGTAACATGTTGGCAGGGTTTCAAACAGTTTCCTTTCCCCCCAAGATAAAACTAGCTGACTCCTAATATTTTCCCAAAGTCATAATAAGCAATCTGCCCTTCGTACCATTTCCCAAGAGAGAAACACAGAACCTGCAACTCACACAAATTCTCAACAGTTTCAATCATGTTGTGGCAAAGATTTAAATTGGATAATTTCTGCATCGATTCCAAGTTTTCAATCTTGTAGATGAGATTCTGCTGTAGATAGAGGCACTTCATTTCGACCTGATGCTCAAGGTTCTCGATCTTATTGAGTCCATTATTTTCTAACCAAAGACACTTCAGGCCAACATATTCTTCAAGATTCTCGATTTTATAAATACCTGCACAAGAGAAGAAACCCCAGACAGACACAGGAATTAGATGAATACAAAACACCAACAAACCAAATAAATGACAGCCAAACCCTGTATCTCACAGTTGCTAAGCAGCCATGTTACCAATTAATTAGAAAATTCACATCATTAATTCCTTTGGAACAATTAGAAATGTAAACAATGTTTCTTCTACAATTAATTCTGTACAACAACATGTAATTGTTGTTGTTGTTGTTTAGCCATGGGTCAGCAGCCCTTACACACAAAGGTGTTTCAGTCCTGACTAGTCTAGTCTTTTATTCAGTGGATCTGAAACTTATCCAATATGCCCTTCCTTTTTTTAAGATGGCAGGGGGGAGGTTTAGCTGTTATTTCTAGTAGGTCAAGTCATCATGTCAAGCTGTCCTGGCTGGTGGGACAATCTGTCATGTGACTGTCACATCAGTTTCACAGCCAGACCCTCAAGTGTGCTGCATCTTCCACCCTGTTCAGGTGTGATGGATCCAGCTGCCCGCTAGAGACACCTACAGGCCAACAGTTAGAGCCAAATTGGACCAACCACCCTACTGGAAGCACCAAAGGGCCAGGTGGATTACAAGGCCCACAATCCTGCTAAAAGCACCCAAGGTATCCAAAGTGAATCAACATCAGAAGACATTCATCTCAAATGTAGGGAAACTCTCTCCTTCGCACCAAAAAGAGTTCTCTTCCTCTCGACCAACATCAACAGAACGGACTCACCTTTAAAGTGTAAGTAAAGAACATCGTTAAGCTCAGGTGTTTGGTACAGTTTGTGCTCCTTGCAGTGTTGGCGGAGGAATTTCTTGGTCAGTCTGTGGGGTGACAGAATGGTGCAAACTAATATAACAGGGTACAGTGGGCAGTAATATCATCATCATCATCACTACCACCACCACCACCACCACCACCACCACCACTACCATCACCATCATCAACATCATCATCAACACTACCACCATCATCATTATCATCATCACATAAAGTCTGCCTTCCATGTTGGCATGGGTTGGACGGTTTGACAGGATCCAATAATGAGCCACACAGAACCATCATGCTTCCGGGTCTGCTTTGGTTTCTATGGCTGGATTCCCTTCCAAATGCCAACCATTTTGCAGAGAGTTCTGAGTGATTTCTCCCCCACTCCCACCCTATGTCCCCACCATTAATGAGGTCGCTCAGTAACTTGCAAGACAAGACCCTAAAGCTGAGAGAGGTGGGGAGGGAGGGAGGTGGCTTTGTGGTGAGAGTTGAAAGGTTAAAGTATGACAGAGGGACAAGCAGAGGCATGTTGCTAGAGAAGAGATGCATGGCAACTGCACCACCATCACCACAACTAAATTATATATGAGGGTGCCTATTCTCTTATACCCAAAAAGGTGAGTCTGAGAGAGACTACAGAGGAGGTGGAAGGGCGGGTGGATGAGTTTATAGGACCAGAAAGAGGATAGAGGTGGGAGGAGAGGGGGATGATAATGCAGGGGAGGCTGAACAAGGGTGGAGGTGTGGCTGGTGGTAATTATCAGTAGGGGAGGGGAAGATGAAAGATGTAGGGTGGCAAACAACATTACAATTAAATGTGTGTGTGTGTGTGTGTGTGTGTGTGTGTGTGTTGTAAATATGAACTTGGTCTTACCTTGGCCAGCGATCATCCACCTTTTCAAAAGCAGATTTCTCATGTGATGGTTCTTCTTTCTTTTCTTTCTTACATTCTCCATCAGAAACTACACCAATGAACACCACAGCACAGTTATATCATCAATGGTCATTGACATCACAACCTACAGTTATACAGTTGTTACACATCCCAATTCCCCAGCATCTGAAGCTGCTGCTACAGCACAGTTATACCAAAACAAGCCAGATCTGACCAACTCTCCTGTGTCACCAGTAAGCTCTTGTCTTGAAGGAATTTGGTGAAAGTAATATGTTGCCCTCAGCATCAACAAAGATTTTGGCTATAGCATGCAAGTCTATTAAAAACGTCCTGCTTAAGGGCTGCATCTGTCTCCCATTCTGTCAGATGGCAAGACCCTCCATGGTGGAACTCTTTCTGTTCCTCATTCTATCAACTGAGATGTCCACCAGGGTCCAGTTTCATTCCCCCATTCTCTTCCTTTTCTAGCACAATTATATTACTGACCACTTCTCCTCAGCACAAGCTGGGCCCATACACTCTCCATTCAGGCATTTCTGTCCCACTTGCCACTCCTCCTCCTATCCCACTTGTTGTGTTCATCTCCACACCTCCCAACCACCCACCAGACCCTGCACTAATCACAAATCCCAGTCCTTCCTCCCGAATAAGCCATCCCCCTGGAATTCCCCCCTTGCTCGTGTCTCTCTTCTGCAAAGGTTGACTTACAAAGGTTTAAGACAAACCTTAATGGCATCAATCTCACTGGTCTTGAAAGGCTACGGGCAATCCCACTCCCTCCAGACCCAACAATTAAAAAAAAATCCATGACATCCCAACAGCACAGCATAAGAGTTATACCATCAACATTCAATGACATTACAACATTAAAGAACTTTGCCAAACACACATCAATATCCGAAGTTAAATCTGCTAGGAGGAACTAACTAAAAATGGAATAATTACCATTGTCTTTTGCACTGTCTTTCTGTTTTCCATCCAAACCATTTGTAGTCACTGTCTCAGATTCCAATGTCTTTGAACTATCTCCAGCATCTTCTACTATTTTTGGAACATCTTCAGCAGATTCTACTAGTTTTGAAGAATCTTCAACAGTTTCTGCTGTCTTTGAAATATCTCCAGCATCTTCCACAGTTTTTGAAACATCTCCAAGATTTTCTCCTGTCTTTGAAATATCTTCAACAGCTTCCACTTTATTTGGAATATGTTCAACAACTTCCAGTGTCTTTGAACCATCTTCAACAGATTCCACTGTCTTTGGACAATCATCCACAAATTCCACTGTGTTGGAACAATCTTCAGTAGATTCCACTTTCTTCAAAAATTCTCCAGTAGATTCCTCTGTCTTTGAAATGTCTGCAGCAGATATGTCTACATTTGAAAAAACTTTAACATCGTCCAATGTCTTTGGACAATCTTCAACAGATTCCACTGTCTCTGAACAAACTCCAGTAGATTCCAGTATCTCTGGACAACTTCCAACAGCTTCCAATATTTTTGTACAATCTCCAACAGCTTCCACAGTCTTTGAACAAACTCCAGTAGATTCAACTGTCTTCAGAGATTCTCCAATAGATTCCATTGTTATTGAAACATCCTCAGCAGATATAACTGAGTTTGAACAATCTTTAGCATCTTCCAATGTCTTGGAACAATCTCCAACAGATTCCATTGTCTCTGGACAATCTACAACATCTTCCAATATCTTTGGACAATCCCCAACAGGTTCAATTGTCTTTGAACAATTTCCAACAGATTCTATTGTGTCTAGAGAATTTGCCATGGATTCCACTGTGTTTGAACAATCTCCAGCAGATACAACCAAGTTCAAACAATCTTTAGCTTTTTCTATTGTCTTGGAACAATCTCCAACAGCTTCCACTATTTCTGGACAATCTCCAAAACCTTCTCCTGTCTTTGAAACATCTTCCAATATTTTTGGACAATCCCCAACAGTTTCCACTGTCTTTGGACAATCCCCAATGGTTCCCACCATCTCTGGACAATCTTCAGTAGATTCCAATGTCTTGGAGCAATCTCCAGCAAATTCACTCTGATTGGTGGTTTCATCTGAAATAAATTTGAATGTGTAAGTACATACTTGTCTGTAAGTGAATAATAAATACCAAGAGAAAGAAAGAAACAGAGAAAGACACAGAGAGAGAGAGAGAGAGAGAGAGAGAAAGAACAACTTCATATCAATGGTATAAACCAGTGGTTTCCAACCCTTTTATTTAAATGTGTTTTCCCATGGACCCCTTTTAATATGCTTATCCTTTTATAT
>NC_068991.1:977253-980090 GCF_001194135.2 Octopus bimaculoides | reverse complement strand
ATATATATATATGAAATTTTGAATTTAGTTCATCCCCCCCCCCACCACAGACCACCAGTGTTCTGCGGACCCTAGGTTTGGAGCCACTAAACAAAGAACACTGGAAATCACTGGAATCAATTGGAGATCAAAATAACTTTAATATCTTTTGAGAGTAAAAGACTGAGTGAGTTGGCAGAATGGTTGGCAAAATGCTTTGTTGCATTTCATTGGTCTTTATGTCTGGAGTTCAAGCTCTGCTGAGGTTGATTTGCCCTTCATCCTTTTGGGGTCAGTAAAATAAGTACCAACTGAGTACTGGGGTCGATGTGATCGACTTCCCCCTCCCCTCAAATTTACTGGCATTGTGCCAAAATTTGAAGCCAAAATCTGTTGAGAGTGAAGTATTTAAATCCTTAATACAATACAGAGAACTATACCATCCAGTGGTCCCTATTTACCACAGACACAGTCCAGTACCTGTCCCCACATGCACTACTGACATTTTACTCTTACATGGACACCGTAGGGTACCATTAACAAGAACTGAATGCCAATTAACCAATCAACAACAAACGTCATTAATTTAGAAATATCACAAACTCTGTAAATTTTGATGGAAAACAAAATCATTTACCATTTTCTGTTTCAAAAACAGAATCTTCAGCAATTCCTGCTCCTGGTTTTGTAGAAACTATGTTGTTAGCATCAGAATTGGATTGGCTGAGAGAAGGTGGCAGTTCTGTAGAGTTGCTGTTGTTGTTGTTGTTGTGGGGGGTGGCACTGGTGTTGGTGTTGGTTGTAGCAGTTGTGATGTCATCAGCAGATATTTTAATGGTGGTGGGCATCTGAAGAGAATGAAAAAAACAGATACAAGTCTATCATCATATACATACATATATATATCATCATTGTTGTTTAACATCCACTTTCCATGCTGGCATGGGTTGGACCGTTTGACTGAGAACTGGTGAATCAGGAGGCTGCACCAAGCTCAATCTGATCTGGATGCCCTTCCTAACACCAACCACTCCGAGAGTGTAGTTGGTGCTTTTACGTGCCACCGGCATGAGGGCCAGTCAGGCACTTCTGGCAATGACCATGCTCAAAAGGTGTTTTTATGTGCTACCTGCATGGGAGCCAGTCTGGCGGCACTGGCAATGACCACGTTCGAATGTTATTTTTCATGTGCCACCGGCACATGTGCTATATAATTTATCTTGATTCTGACAAAGGTTTTGAAAATTTGCTCAATTTTATGGTGTTTGGACGCAGGGTCAGAGGATCATGTGACTATATGAATGTTAATTACATCAAAAAGTCAAATCTGTATTGGTCCAGTGAATGTGTCATGTGAGAGCAGGGATAACAACTGGCTGTCATGTTTGAGTATTAAGTCAAGTGGCAGTGTGGTCAATAGTTGCTTTGAAATTCAAGGCTGTGTTAATCCAGAGAATAGCATCATGTGATGATGATAGGATAAACAACAGGTTGTCAGAAGAGCTAAAAGTAGACAAACAGATTCCTTGTCTATATGTGAGTTATTGTATTACAGGGTTGTCTTTTTAAAACTACAAAACCACCACTGAATAAGCTATAATAATAATAACAATAACAAATAAAACAGACATCACGCTATTGCAGCTGACATTCTCACAAACACACAGCACAACCACTGACTCTACTAGCCCCACCGTCACCTTCTCCTTGCAAATACTTCCTCTTACAAATGGGAGTTTTTCCCCTTTTCTTTTTGCCTCTTCTTTTCTGTCTTGCAAGTTATATGACACACATACATATATGTGTACGCATGTGCCTCTGTGTGTGTTTAAGTTTAACTATATATAGTCACATGGCGACCTCACTCGTGCCAGTGGCTTGAAAAACGCACCTACTCCACTCTGTAAAGAGATTGGCATCAGGCAGAGCAGCCAGTTGTAGAAACCATGCCAAAGCAGACACTGGAGCATGATAGGGCCCTGACGCTCATCGGGTCCTGTCAAACCATCCAACCCATGCCAGCATGAGAAACGTACAGTAAATGATAATGAAACATATACGTATTTACGCATTTATACGTATGCATGTTTAAGTACCCACTTATGAACATAGACACAAACAGATACATACGTATGCATGTATATATGTATGTATTTATGTATGTATGTATGTACGTACGTACTTATGTATAGTAATAAATATGTGTATGTATTTTCCATATGTCTTTGTGTGTGTGTGTGTGTGTGTGTGGGTGGGTGTGGGGGTGCGATGTTTGATAGTGACAGAAAGCCTCTAATTCCATTGGACGGAGGGCTGAGAGGGGACTGTAGGGGGGACGAAATTGCCCTTTTTGCACACCTCCCCGCATTATATTATACCAGTTCCTTGAATCAAACCAAGAAAAGTGAAGTGAACCAAGTCAATATTTGAACCCCGAACGCCATTAACAAAACAGGAGATATTTGAAAAGAAAATTAAAACGAGGTGAAAGTGTCTGAAGGAAACACGGAGTGTTTAAAAGTTGATAAAACAAATAAAATGGCAGTTGAATTATTAAATGTGAGATGAGAGACAGAGAGAGAAAGAGAGAGAGAGAGAGAAAGCGTGAGAGAGAGAAAGAGAAAGAAAGAGAGAGAGAGAGAGAGAGAGAGAGAGAGAGTGAGAGATGATAATGTGGAGACAAAACAGTTGAGTCTTCTTACCTTGTTAGAAAACAAGCGTCTGGTACGGTGTCATAGCAACGGGGTGAGTGGAAAAGGTGGAAATGGGTTCCGTTAGTGAAACGAACCAATTAAATTTCTCGCTTTGAACGCTGTTTTTTGAATGGAATGGAACACCTGAATAACAGAAAGGGTAAA
>NC_068991.1:975757-976627 GCF_001194135.2 Octopus bimaculoides | reverse complement strand
ACACACACACACACACACACACACACACACACACACACACACACACACACACACACACACACACACACAATAGGCTTCTTTCCGTTTCCGTCCACCAAATCAACTCACAAGGCTTCGCTCGGCCAGGGTTGTAGCAGAAGACACTAGCCAAAGGTGCCATGCAATGATTCTGAACCCGGAACCATGCGGTTGCGAAGCAAACTTCTCACCACACAACCATGCTTAGTAATTAACGCCCTAATTACTGTTAGTTGTGGAGGCACATGGCCTAGTGTTTAGACGAGCAGACTCGCGGTCGAGGGATCGCGGGTTCGAATCTCAGACTGGGCGATGTGTGTGTTTATGAGCGAAACACCTTAGCTCCACGCGGTTCTTTCAGAATGTAATGGCGGACTTCTGTTGACTCTTCCGCCACAACTTTCTCTCACTCTTGCTTCCTGCATCTAGCATTTCACCTGTGACGGACCGGCGTCCCGTCACTTTCCTATCTATCTATCTATATATCTATCTATCTATCTATCTATCTTATCTCGTCCCAAATGGAGCAGAACTGGGATGAGATAACGAGTAGGGTGGCCACTCTCACCCAGCAATGAGCCTAGAGGAAGCTATCTCTAAAAGGGTCGGGCTGAGGTGGAGAATGCGTGCATCGCAACCGTCATCTACTACCGTCTGGCCATCGTATCTTGTTCTGATCCTACGATCACGCAACTGGAACGCATACTCTTCCGCTTCTTGTGGAAGGGAAGCGTTCCGATGGTCAGGCGATCCATTTGCTGCCAACATCCGCTAAATGGAGGGCTGGGTATGCCGTGGTTGATGGTACACAGACATGCGCTGAGACTGCGACATCTCCAGCGTTTCATAGAC
>NC_068991.1:966386-975467 GCF_001194135.2 Octopus bimaculoides | reverse complement strand
TTTCCAGAGATCCCTGGCCTGGCAGTGCTATCGGGAAGCATTGCCCGTTCGAGATAAGGTCTACAGACACGGTTCAAGAAACACCGGATCGACCTGCCCGAGATGCGGTTAGAGCGACGAAACCCTTCTGTACGCACTCGACCAAATATTTCAGATGTCCAAATATTTCAGATGTCCAAATATTTCAGACCTGTGGGCTTATGTTGAATGGCCGCTGTCACGTGTAGGAAGAATTCAGTTGTCAGCCGAGTCTATCGGGAATATTGCCCCGCCACCTTCCTTTAACCGGGAAGGCAAGGCAGTTTTCATTGGACTGGTGGCTATGGCGAAAGACTGTGTATGATGGACTCGTTTGAAAGGTTTAGAGACAAACACTTTCCTTCTTGGCCAACCTCTCATCAATTATTTCAAATATCACTTGAAAAGAAATGTGAGAATAGAGAGGGAAGTTTCATCTAATGAAAGGTTTAACAAAAGGTGGGTGAATGTGGCAAGGATGGTACGCATGAATGACGGAGCCACCTTGAGCATGATGCTATAAAACAAAGAGAGAAAGAACGCTTTGCTCTCATGTTAAGATATTTTTTCCCGAGGTTATCGTAGTTCTTTTTCGTAGGTTTTTTTTCCACGGTTAAATCTAGTTAATGTTATATTTACTCCCGCTTCTGGGAAATCTAATTGTTAAAAACGGCGCATTTGCTATTTCCTTGTGTACACGTCCGAAAACGTTTTCGATCCCTTTTAATCGTTTTCGAAAAGAAAAATTCTACATTGTATTGTCCCCTCTGTGTTCGGCCCTGTGTGACTTATAAATCTATCTATCTATCTATCTATCTATCTATCTATCTATCCCTCTCTCTATCTATCTATCTATCTATCTATCTATCTATCCCTCTCTCTATCTATCTATCTATCTATCTCTTTCACCTTTCTCAGCACAGCCACTCCTTTCTTCTTTCAGGTCCACAATGAGAAACCGAGCCACAAAAATTTCCACCCTTATTCGGGGTTTTACATATTAAATTGTATGTCTGTGTGTGTTTGCGAGTGAACATAAGATAGGGAAAGAAAAATCAGAAGAACCACAACAACGACAACAATAAGAATAAAAATGAAAGTGCGCCACTAGTTATTGAGAAATTGGAGCGAACGTAACAGCTGTGCTTTGTCTCTAAGTGTTTCCTTCAAACAGCAGTGTGTGTGTGTGTGTGTGTGCGAAGACTGAATGTTTTTACTGGTTGTTACTTTATATAGGATCGACCGAATATTTGTTGTAGGTATTAAAACAATCAATATTATTTTTATTGAAGAGTGTGAGTGAAGATGGCCTGGAAACAGTCGAAGGCACAAAATGGATTGTCACTTTTGAAGAATTTTCAGATTCACAGAGCGCAGGGCTGTTAGTGGTAAACTCTATAACCTCTGTCCGTATTAAAACCGCCAGGAACTTGACCAATTTTAGATGCGAGGCAACGAAACCGTTCTTTGTCCGTGCTGATCTATGAGCTAATATCGAATGGCCATGTGCAGGGTAGTTGCAGCTTCCAAATCTTGAAGTGTAACTCACCGCCTTCCTTTGGCAAGGAGGAGCTATCTTCCTCTACGTGGTGGTCATTTCGTTTGAAATTGTCTCATAACGTTTTCTTAATGTTTTACGTTGACTAAAGACTTGCCTATTTGATACCAATCTAATAAAACATTTCATCATTTACTATTTTTTATTATTATTATTATTTTAGAAAATGCTAGTATGATTGTCCATTTGGCGAGTTTGTCTTATGTCGAATATTCGGGACACGCAGACGATGACAGAATGGTTCCGTTGCCTTGTATGTGTATCTCTCAGATTCAGATATTGGCCGTTATAAACATGGCCATACTTCTACAGTTTGCCTGAACAATCAAAGCTTCCCATGTATATAACTGCGGGAACGAAATTTGCTTTGGAGGTGCAAACCCAGAATATTCAAAGCGTTTTCAGTGTCCCCGCCCGCCACCCGGGGTGGGTGGTAAGTGTTTGCACCTCCTGAACCCTCCTGGTCCTAAGCCAATGCCCTTGACACACTTCTAGGCCAAAGACATTCTGGGTGTCCTTCCTAATTCTGGACATCAAAGAACAGCAAAAGAAATGATTCATATTGTCTTCCTAAAACGCCTCCAATAGTTCCCAGGCCATCCTCACCTATGGCTGCCATTAATGACATAATATCGATTGCTTCTAGAAACACTTGGTCGATCCTACGCAGTGTTCACAGTTTTACATGGTTCTCACCTTTGAAGGTCGTTTGAAGAAAACATTCGCAAACACTTAACAGCTGTTGCCGTTTGTCTCTCTCTCTCTCACACACACACATACACACACACAAACATATACATTGTGTGTGTGTGTGTGTGTGTGTAATTATCAACGTCGTCATCATCATCAGCAGCATCATCATCATCATCGTCGTCGTCGTCGTCATCATTAAATTAAGACTATTTTCAAAAGAAATCTAAACGAGTGTACCTTTTACTTTTCTTGCAAAATTCAATATAAACAATATGTCGTCCTTGATATGACTGTGGTGATGATGATGGTGGTGGTGGTGGTGGTGGTGGTATTAGCAATTAATGCCGTGGTAGTCGCCAAGAAGCGATCATCATTATTATTATTATTGCTGTTGTTGTTATTATCGAGTGTCTTTGACTGCAGTCTGTTCCCAACACATGTCGTCAGTGTTCACACACTATTTAAGTTTATTGCGGTGGTGGTGGTTGTTGTTGTTGTTTATCGATGTAAAGTCGATTTAGTTGAAGATATAACATCAATAGAAGACGAGATATATATAACTTGGACTCAGTATATTACATACACAGTACGGAGTGTAGAGTATCTGGCAAAACAACACTTCCTAACTGCATCAGAGCCAACAGTCTTATTGCATGACATAAACATCAAGTGTCGAAATACAACACATTACAATATGATGCCATATAACATTGTATTGTAACAATACAATGCAATAGTGAACAATACAACATTGTACATAACATACTTCATAATACAATATAATATACGTGTACAAATATATATATATATTGATAATATTGCTGGTTCTTCAGACATTAAAATAAATCCAATATGTCGACCGACGATACAGAATTACGCGCTCGTTCAGTGCAGGACAGAACAGAAGAAACGAATGATGTTGATTCGAACGAACCAGAAATACCTTCGAAAGTGACACCCGAAAAACAGACGAAATACTCCGAAATGATCGGTAAAATCCTGGTGGTTTTCATCTATGTGATCATGGTATGTTTGCTGTCGTTGGTTATGTCGATTTATTACTACAAATTCTGGAATCCAAATCTCATAGCGATGAAACCGACGAAAGCATCGGCTGATGACGGCAATGACGGCGATGACACGATTCACAAACGTGGCTAGAGACAAATGGAACACGTATATACATCGCCATTTTGTGTGTGTGTCTACATATATAAGGTAAGACCTTTTGCGGTTTATTTTGTTTTGCGATTTGGGCAATATATTCTTGCTACTTTTCATAATTTAGAATCGGTTGTAACAGTTTCCGTCCTGACTTCCGAGCGCGAGCGAGCACGCGCACACACACACACACACACACACACACACACACACACACACACACACACACACACACACACACACACACACACACACACACACACACACTTATACAGATGCACTTAATCCATAACCGGGGGTGGGGGGCACTAAAATAATCTGTTTTGGTCGTAGGCTCTTCAGCTAAGAACTTACAGATGAAACAGAATATATATATTTTTTCGACTTTTGACTTTCATATTTCTCACTTCAAGTTCTTTATGCAAATTACCCAGGTCCTTTGACCACCAGAGACAAGGTCAGGCAATTTCTGTGCTGATGATGGCTACTGAGGCAGAAACACGTGTCCATGGCTGTCTTTTTATCTCCACACAATAAGCACGCCCTTTTCCTTAATGGTACGTCAGTCAACTTTGGAGAATTCTTAAATCTTGAGATTATCTCACCTTCTCAAATGGAGTTAATTTTAATTGACATTTAGTAATTATGTCACATCTTCTAGACGCTGAAATATTTTAAACTGTTTGAATCACAAGCCGCATGGATTTCTCTATAAATAAAGGCAGTGCTGAAGACAACTTCCTGTACTGAAGACAACTTCCTGTACTGAAACGTAAGCATTGTCATATACTTAGGTTAATTTTGCCATTATTTGCCTGTTTTTTTTAATTAACTTTTCCACAAGTTTTATAAAGAAATTAATTAAAACAAAAATATGTTTTACTGTTTCGGGAAAGAAGTGAATAAAACGTGAAACGGACGAGGACAACATCAACATAACAGACATGCAACATACTTTTGATGTACAATTTTTGAAACGCAACACGTATCTCGTCAGGTTACGTTCTGGTCGAAGTTTATTGACCAAAAGTATTTTGTCAATAATCAATGTAGCATGTATTCCACGCGCATATCTTTTATCTTTCACTTGTTTCAGTCAGTGGGCTATGGCCATGCTGAGGCACCGCCTTCAAGAATTTAGTCGAACGAATCAAACCCAGTACTTACTTTTTTTAAAGTCTTGTATTTATTCTATCGGTTTTTGACCGAACCGCTAAGTTACGGGGGACATAAACAATCAAGACCAGTTGTAAAGCAGTGTGGGAGGACCAACAAAATACACACATACACGATAGGCTTCCTCACAGTTTCTGTCTACCAAATTCATTCACAGTCCAGGGCTATAGTAGAAGAAACCTGCCCAAGATTGTGCGCAATAGAACTGAACTCGAAACCACACAGCAGCAATTCGGGTTTGCACATGGAGACAACATGATCAATGGTTTCATTTTGTTGTTGACATACACGACATATTGGGAAGCTGCCGTTCTTTAATATGTTGGCCTGGTAGTTCCTTGTAGGTAGGTATTGATCTTGGGCTGCTATGATAAACCCTTCCGTTTCTGATTTAAAGCCAGAAGCCATTAGCCATTGATGGGTAAGGGCTTTGTCAACATCGGCATTATTCGCTCTCTTTGGGTATTTGCCATTGAGAGGTTTTTCTTGCCATTTATCAGTCAGAATATCAAAGGTACGGATTTTCACGTGCTTACCTTTTTCTGCGCTTGTTTCTAGTACGTCTAATTCTGAAATTTTTTGTATTCGGAATTCACTTAGATATTTTTTTGCCTGTTTATTATTATTATTATTATTATTATTATTATTATTATTATTATGAAGTCGGTGAACTGGCAGAGTCGTTCGCACACTGGCCAAAATGCTTAGCGGCATTTCGACTGCTTTTACGTTCTGAGTGCAAATTCCGCCGAGATCGACTTTGCCTTTCATCCTTTTGGGGGTCGATAAAAGAAGTACCAGTTGTATACTGGGGTCGATGTAATCGACTTCCGCCCTCTCTGAACTTGCTGGCCTTGTACCAAAATTTGAAATTCTTGTAATATATTCTAGCCACGAGTTTGTGGTTAGGTGTAGTGTATGCTGCGTTCTGTTTTCTGAGATTTTTAAAAAGACATCTTCATCCATCTCACAGCCAGAGTGCAGTTAGTCCTTGTAGTGGACAATATGAGCGGTGTGAGTTTTGTGGTGTTTTTACAGGGTGGATGAGTTTCTCGTTGTTCTATGACTTGGTATAGGGGGAGACCGGTTATGCCAACTGATGTGCTGATGATGCCTAACGAGAGAGAAATACGTGTCCACGGCTCTCCTCTTATTCTCAGATACTCAGTCTGTCTTTTCTTTAATCGCATATTACTTTTGAAGAATTCTTGATTGTTGGAATTATGTCCTCTCTTCTTTTGGAGTTGGTCATACTTGTCACCATTGTTCTATCTTCTCTGGAAGCAGAAATAATTTCAATAAATCAAAAATTTATTTTGTATGGTATTTAATACACCCCTATTCGTCTTTGTTATACATACGTGCTCTCACACAGGTGCGTGTGTGTGTGTGTCTTGTGCGCATCACATGTAAACGTAGTTGTCTAACTGTGGTTTACCATTTCTATCAGCAACTCAAGTCAATGTTTAATGAGAGTGAAGCTGACACGTGACCACTGCTAATGCCATACGACAACCAGTCACACCGGATCACAATATACCCATGATGCACCACAACTCACTACACTTCCGTACACCTCACTTCAATACGCCTCCGCCTCAAGATGCCACTTTCAGGAAGTATCCTCGACATCGCCGTCGTCTTGCTAGAAATAGTAGTCGAGTCTTCTTTCTTGGGAAAGTGACACATTCGATAATGCAGTTTTTCATATACCTTGAAAGAGATGATAGTCATAGCTGAAGCGGCTTCAATCATTAATGTCAAGCAATCATTAATCATTAATCTATTCGACCAGGATTGACCTGGTGCTAAACAACTCGACATCGCGTCTAAATATTGCTCTACAACAACTTCCTTCCTTCCTCTCTCTCTCTCTCTCTCTCCCTCTCCATAAATAACCTTTACTACCCCCTCTTCTCTTTATTCATCCCACTCCACTTTATCTCTCTCTCTCTCTCTCTCTCTCTAAACTACATTACTTCCTTCTCTCTTCACCCTCTCTTTAAACTCTTTCTCTACCCCCACCTCTCTCTCTCTCTCGCTCTCTCTCTCTCCCTCTCTCTCTCCTACCGCCTCTCCTTTATTCTCTCTCCTATTATGATTAAATCCCTGCTTCTCCCCTCAATTGTTCTCTCCGACCAAAGAAAAATAAATCAATACACTCACGCGCGCACGCAGAAGCGCAACGCGTTCTTTTCAGCCTCACAATTTGCCAGCCTCGTTTCCAAAAGCTAGTTTCACTTCCAGCTAACCGCTTTCTTTTTATTTCTTGTTTATATATTATACCTATGTTTCCGGTTCCGGTTTTCTACTCAGTTCATTACTGTTGAATTATATCATTTCTTGTTTTCCTTTCTCTCCCACCCTCTCTAGCTCCCCCTATCCCCCCTCTCTCTCTCTCTCGCTCTCTCTCTCTCTCGCTCTCTCTCTCTCTCGCTCTCTCTCTCTCTCTCTCTCTCTCGCTCCTTCTCTCTCGCTCTCTCTTTCCTTTCCCAATCATTTCTCCAACTCATTTCCCCGTTATTCGATTAATCCTCCGCCGGCGAAGATGGCAGAATCGTCAGAAACAGCAGCGATTTATTTATTTGCATCATTTGTTTTGTCTCCGAGTTCAAATCTCGCTGAGGTCAACATCGATTTTTATTCTTTCGGGATCGTTAAAATTAAATATCTACGAAGTACTGGAATCGCTTTATCCTTTCACCTCGGAATCGTTGTGCCTCTACCGAAATCAGAGCCAATTCATTTCTAAACCATTTTTTCTATCCTTTTTTTTTCTTTCTTTTGTTTCCATTTCGTCTTTGTTTTCCATTCCATTCTATCATATTGTATTTCACAGAATCACAATACTGTACCTTCATTACCAACCGCCACCTATCAATTCATAAAATGCATCGATCAGCAAAAAGATAATTAGAAATTATTATTCGTTAATGAAAAAATCCATATACGTCAACTAACAACAATAAAAACAACTGGTTGGCTGGTTGGTTGGCTGGTTTTCCCAATCACACTTTACATCGTATAGAGAACGGAGAGAGTGGGGTAAAAGAAAGAGAGAATGCAGGCTAAAGTGCACATACTAGGCTTGGTGACAAGCAGTGAGTACACACTGTAAGAGAGAAGGAACCATACGCAAAGAGGAGGGGGAGTAAGTAATAGTCGTTGTTGGAGGAGTTATACAAATGAGAAATAAGATTTATTTAATTTCGTTTTCAGATAATGAATATTTTTCTTATGATAATAAGTATTCCTGTCATAATTTTCTTTAAGCATGAAAAAAAATTGATGGAAGTTGATTTATAATTCTTGTATATCTGCCATATTTCCTGATGTTACCCATCAGTAGCAAAAGTATTCCTAAGTCATTCGTCTTGTGAGAGCTTATCATTCTAATTTGTCGCGACATGCTGCGACAAATTTTCCGACTCCAACATTGCTGCATCGGTGGCAAACCCGGATATCGCCGCCCGAAATGCAGACAAGAGAAATATAAAAGAAAGGAGGAGCTTGACTGGCGGTTATCAGTTTGTGCCGGTCGCCATCGAGACTTGAGGTTTTTCTGCAGATTTCCTCCGCAAAATCGGGATAACTGTGACCCGTCTTAAGCACGCGATATGGGGCGGTTGTTGCAATGTGTTAATCCAGTAATTCATTTAGTGTCAATGTATTTAATAGAAGGAACATTATGAAGTTAATAAAAATTAATTACTTGGCAAGGAAAATCAATATTAATTATTGATTAACTGGCACTCCGTCGGCTACGACGATGAGTATTCCAGCTGGTCCAATCAACGGAACAGCCTGCTCTTGAAATGAACGTGCAAGAGACATAATGGTTGTGCAACATAATAGTATAACGCATAAGGTTCATGTTTCAAATTCAGGTGATTACATTCCGATGTTGTAATCTCTGACTTCTCTCTTTGTTTTCTGTCCAACTCCATAAATCTAAGTTAAAGAACTTATGCTGCTGCATCGTGGAATGGCCAAGTTTTCCTTTTCTTTTCATATTTCTTTTATTCTTTTTCGTTATCCTCGTAAGACGAGTGTTTATAGATGTGAGGTAAAACCCAAAATTAAAAAGCGGATGTGACGTTTAGCTGCTTCGTACAGTTGTTTTAGTCTTGGTACCCGTTTAAAGATGCAAATTTACAATCCTTTCGAATACAAAATGCTTCTGTCCATAAGCATCTCGGATAATGGATTATCAACTGCATAGGTTGGGATTAATTCACCTATTGGCCTGTATGAGTATCTTTCTCACCATACACAGACACACATTGCTGATGGCATAAGAATTTTATAAACCTTCGAGAGAGTGTGAAATAATTCCTTTTTTTTCCGGTATAGTGGATCTCGAAGCACAAAGCTATGAATATGAATTGATAAATTCTTTTTGGATGAAAAAAAAAACGTCGAAGGTTGTCCTTGGGACACGAACTCACATATATTTCTATAACGATTCCAGTTAA
>NC_068991.1:962898-963562 GCF_001194135.2 Octopus bimaculoides | reverse complement strand
ATATATATATATATATATATATAGAAAGAAAGAAAGAAAGCTAATAGTTTTTTTCTTTTGAACGATATCTGAGACACTGAACAACCACAGTTTCAGATTATAAACCTGTTTCTCCTGTCTGTCTCGAATTGATACTTTTAATGCTTAGTATCATTCATAAAACTAAAAACTCAACAATTAAGTCACTGCATTCGATTCATGCAGGTATTTCACGTAAAAAAAAAAACATCGAACCAAGATGGCAGACCTTGCAATATTGTACAATAGTCGAATAACTTATCCTGCTAGTGCTAAATGATTGATGAATTAGGACTGGTGAATTAAAACTGATAAATGAAGCCGTGAAGATAAAATAAAACATTTCTAATAGCAGACACAGTATGCAGTTTCAAGATATAAAAGATGATCGCCCAGCAAGCAATATAAACAGGCGGAGGCCTGGTGCGTTGGCTTGCTTTCCGTTTCTCTCTTTTATGTCTCAAATTGGGGTTTATTATCTGTGATATCATTTACATCGGAATCTCAGCAACTAATTCATTTGTTGTACTTGTTGTTTGGGCCTAGGTCAAGCCTGGCCGAGTGAAACTATGATCAACGTATTCCTCCCAAAATAATCTCGACGTAGTTTCAGTATTACGTTTATACAATTTATATATATATATAT
>NC_068991.1:961922-962505 GCF_001194135.2 Octopus bimaculoides | reverse complement strand
GTAAAACACGTTACAAATATGGCGTATGTAAACTTGGTGAGCGATACTTCCAACTGCACTGTGGTGGCAGGAGTGGTGGTGAGAGCAGGTGCGAGAAGGGGTTCATCCGAGTTAAATGGGATCCTCTTGGCAGACGACCAAAAAGCCCGGATGCAGTTTGGAAGGGGAAACTGTCTGAGCCACTGGTTTACGCAGAATTACCTGCAGAACAACCCCCCCCCCACACACACACACACACGTGTACGCACACACATACGTGTACGCACACACACACACGTGCACGCACACGTGTGAGTGAATGCGTGTACATATGTATATATGTATGCATGAACATGTGTATGCATGCAGATATGTATGTATGTGTGTATGTGTGTGTGTGTATATATGTGTGTATGTTTGCATGTAAGTATGCATATATGCATGTGTATGTATGTGCGTGTATGTACGTACGTATGTGTGTGCATGAAAATACGTATGTATGTATGTAGTATGTATGTATGTATGCATGCATGCATGTGTGTGTGTGTGTGTGTGTGTGTGTGTGTGTGTGTGTGTGTGTGTGTGTGTGTGTACACACGCATAC
>NC_068991.1:948564-959103 GCF_001194135.2 Octopus bimaculoides | reverse complement strand
CCAAGGACCGGTTATATTTCTTAGTAATATTAATTTATACCGGAAACTGATCTAGACCATCCTCAGTACTTCCTGCTCACCCTTTAGTAAACGAACTAACCTACAAAAAAAAAAAAAAATGCTCCCAAATCTCCCTCAAATCACATATTGCTATCTTAGAAAAAAGATTGGATAAAATGATTCTTGGTTCCAAGGAAGGCTATAAGGGAAGGTCACAATTGGAGTACGTTTGATCGCACTGTTCTCTTAAGGTTTAAACAACAACAACAACAACAACAACAAAAAAGACTACCAAATCTACTATAGAGGGCAGCACTTCCATCTCCACTCTCGCCTTGTTTCACTTAGTTCAAGGTTGTAATCTACACGATCCACTTCGACACAGGGACGTGTGTCCGGGTGGAAGAAAGCTGGGCGATTTTCCTGGCACGGAAAGTTTAGAGAGAACGGATTAGGGAATTAATCAGACGTGGGTTGACAGGGGAGATTGATAGCAACGGGGGTGAAATTTTTTTTTCATAGTAAAAGGATTAAGATGGGATCAATATGATTTAATAAGGACGCAAAGATATAACTCAATGGATTAAGGGTTGGTGGAGGGGAAGTGGACAGTTTAGAAGAGGGGATTAGAAAAGGAATCACATCCTGATTTCTAGCTTTTACACCAGGTCATGGATCATAGAAACAAGAAAGTAAATTCTACCTGAATGATATCTGATTCCTCATATGAAGGGACGTAACTACAACTGACAAGCTTTTTATCCGGCAGCCAACTATTTCAGTCACACCACCGCCACATTTTTTATTTTCCAGCACATTTTATTTTCTTAAATTCATAAATCTCCATCATAGTGTTGTTTCGTGATGCTAAAAACTTCGATTATGTCTCCCGTTTCGTTCCATAATTAAAGGCGTAACACTCGAACACACGTAAGAAAATACGTAGAAACAAGCAACTGATGCTTGTTTCAAGTTTTGGCACAAGGATAGAAAATTCGCAGGAGGAATTATGTCGATTACATCGATCCTAAGCGTCCAACGGGTATATTTACTTTATTGAACCCAAAAAGATGAAAGGCAAAGTCGACCTCCATGGAATTTGAACTCAAAATATAAACACGGACGAAATACCGCAAAGCATTTTCTCCGGCATGCTAACGATTCCGCCAGGTCGCTGCCTTCGGAGCTGATTCATATTAAAGGCATTTGTAAATCTTTAAAGCGTTTCCTGTGAAGTTCTAATAATGTTGATTGCAGGGGTTAATGGAAGATTGAGATGTGGAGGGTTTGAGAGGCCCTGCATAGAAGATTACCGATATTATAAGAAAAGAAGCATGGATTTGGTAAAGTTCTTTCTGGTCAATGGACTAAAAAGATCGCCTAAAAAGATCGATTGTGGGGGTGGTGAGAGGGCTTTATTGCCTTGGAAGAGTTTTGATGTTCGGTAAAAGCCGACCAGTTTCTAAGTAGTAGTAGTAGTATGGGGGGGGGCATACGCCGTAGCAACATGTCACTGCATCCAGCATTCGTTGGTGACTCCCTAATCCTGACGGATGACGCCGTTTCGTTGCTGGTGAGGGTTTTACGAGGTCGGAGTGCAAATCCTACCTCGACCTTTTTTTAGTCGCCTTTTACAACACTGAACGTTGGGGGTCCATTCTTTAACATGCCGATCCCCACACAACACAAATTTGTAAGCGTAGGATCTTTTCCCGAACGATGAAGGCTGAGTGTCTTGCTTCGATTGAACCCCTTGGCGGTGGGTGAGTCACTAGCGTAGCTGGGAGTGGGGATATCCTCAAACCAGAAAACTGATCCTAATGTTTGCAACACAGTGGAATAGGCTGAAGGTACCTAAGCAAGGTACCAAGTAATGCAACTAAACTCACTGAATTAGGCCATGGAGGGATTTCGACTCAGAGCGCAAAAAGCCAGAACAAATACCACAAGGCATCCGGATCGAGTTGTTGCATTTCTCTGGGTTCCATCGCTTTTTGCCTTTGACTCCCGAAAGGTTGAAAGGCAGAATCAGCTTCGTTAAGGTTTGAACTCAAACAACAGAGATTCAAATCTCATACATCGAAGCCTTTACTCCGACTCGCTCACGACTCAACTAATTCCCCCTTTTATCTGTCTATGTCTACCTTGGAACTGTGTCCACTAGTCTCTCTCTCTCTCTCTGTCTCTCTCTCTCTCCTCTTCCTCTTCCCCTCCTCCCCCACCCGCCGCCACACAACTTATAGCTCTCTTCATACCTCTCTATTTCTCTTACTCTACCTTCCCCTCCCCGTGGCTCCCTTAACTCCACTCTTCATTAAATCACTCCCACTCCCTCTATTTCCCCCTCCACACCCTTCTCCAAGCCTTACTTAACTCATTAGACACCATCCTCCCCCGCACCACCTCCATCACCATCACTTCCGTATTGATTTCCACTCTCTCTCTCTCTCTCTCTCTCATGCTCTTTCCCACACACATCGTATCCCCTTCCATTCCCCCCCTCCTCCTCCTCCTCCTCCTCCTCCTCTTCTACTTCTCTTTTATTCCTCTGGCTTCCGCCATCACAGTTCTTCTCCATTTCCTTCATCCCCCCACCCTTCTGCCTCTCTCACACTTTCACTCCATCTGCCCCATTGTGGCAATGGCCGTGGTGCCGGTGGTGGCAGAGGTGGTAGTGGTGGTGGTGCTTATTGTAGTAGTTTCTGTAGCAGCAGCAGCAGCAGCAGAGCACGAGAGATGCACTTAACACAGACACCTTATATCTCCGGATTGCATGCAAACACGTGCGTCAGTACGTGTGTGCGCGCGCGATTGTGTGTGTGTGTGTATACATACAAAACAGATGTGATACACATGCACACATACATACATACACACACAGAGACATGTAATCAATATATATATATATATATATATATATATATATATTTGTATACATACACGCACGCGCGCGTGTATGTGTAAACAAACAGATGGATAGATAGATAGCTAAATCACACACACACATATACACAGAATCTGGGATAATGTATGAGTGTGTTTTAACAGGGAACATCTCAGTTTACAGGGAGAGAGGAGAGACTGAAAGAGAGAGAGACAGAGACAGATAGAGAGAAAGAAAGAGAAAGAAAGAAAGAAAGAAAGAGACAGGTACAGAGAGAGGGGGAAGAGAGAGAGAGAAAGAAAGAGAGAAAAGCAGAGAAAGATGATGATGAATGCCACAAGATGTTAGTTATACGTCGGTAATATAGTGTGGAGGGATATATATATATATATATATTTGTGTTTTTATATATATATATATATATATATATATAGAGAGAGAGAGAGAGAGAGAGAGATAGACGCATATATTTATACATATATATATGTATATTTCTCTATATGTGAGAATGAATATGTATGTATGCATATGTGTGTGTATAAATGTATATACATATGTATATATATATATATGCGTATATGTGTGTGTGCGGGTAGGCGTGGGGGCTTGGTAGTCATGTGTGCATATACATTCGTTTATATGTTTATATAGAATCTGCCATCTTAATCATGTCAATGACGTACAACCAACGTACAATATACATACATAAATATATCTCTATATGTATGAGTATATAAATGCATACACATACACATATATGCATACAAATATATTTATCTGCATATACACACACATAGTGATAACGTATTCATACATATATTTACACATACATGCACATACACATGTACATGCATAAATGCACACACACCCGCACACACGCGCGCACACGCACACTTCTTTGATGTTGATGCTGTCCCGCCATCTTCATTGTCCATTATCTGTGAGTTGGAGCATCTCTCAGGAGACCGTAGTCTCTTATCTTCCAACTTGCTTAACAACAACAACAACAGGAATAAAAAATAACTGCTGCAACAACAACAATAACAACCCCAGAACCAGCACCAATGCGTGAGATGCAAGAACCAACACTACCACATTAACATACTAACGCCAACACCACAATATCAATATGCTAGTACCAACACTGCAACATATTTGCAGCAACACTACCATGTCAGCGTACTGGCACCGATACTACACAGCCTCACACTTGTAGCATCACAAATACATCCAGATACGAGGAGAAGCAGCAACGACCATACTACTTCCGGTTTCCACTTTCATACAAGAGAAATTAGAAAAGAAAATTGGAAATGAATAAAAAAGATAAATGGATTGCATAGGAGAAGGGGGAAAATAGAAGTAGAGAGAGAGAGAGGGAGAGAGGGGGGAGCCGGAAAAATAAGAGGGATGGAGAGAGAGGAGGGACGGAGAGAGAGAGAGAGAGATCTATATTGTAAGAGAAATAGAGAGAGAGAGATAAGGAGGGCAAGGTAGAGGGAGAGAGAGAGAGAATTAAGAGTTACACACACATATATATGAGTATATTCGGATATAACAAGATAGAGGAATAGAAAGAGGGTGTCGACAGGTGAAAGAACGATAAGAGAGAAAGAAATCTGGGAAGAAAGGAAGAAAAAGAAAAAGAAAATCCAATAAGAAGAAAAGAACAAGGAAGAGAAAAGAGAGAAAGTGTTTGAAGGAGCAATGGAGAAGGACGAAAACGCCACTACATATCGAGGAAATATTCCTGCGTCTGTGAAAGGTAATAGTTATACAAGCAGCGAAAGAAACAAGTCGAAAATGGCGGCCAAATCGAACAAAAAATGGGTGCGACTGGCAACGGTGTTAGCCTACGTTCTCGCCGTCTCTCTCGCTGCAATTGTTCTTGCTATCTATTATAGCTTGCTGTGGAAACCTGAACTTAAGACGCCGTCATCTCCTTCCGGGGATAACGATTCGCAAGCACAGACTATTGGCAAAAATACCAGCTGAGATTTTCAATTCCGATCTGACGACATTAAACAACCGCCTTTTTACTATCTTCTACAACGGAATATCCAGGTAGGAATCGACGTTCATCTTTTCACTCTGATAAATTTCTTTAACGAACAATCTGCTTTTTGTGCTGCTGTTTAGACAGTCATCGTTTTGTATTGCATGTTCACTCACTGATACGCACTTTTACTGTTTCCAGCATCTTGACTGTGGCCATGCTGGAGCAACCCTATTTGCGCACATTGATGCATATAAACACACCTAGATTGTATATGTGAGTGTGTGTGTTTGTATGTGTATGTAAGGCATGCATATCATATGTGTACGTGCATGTATACGTGTGTATATATAATATATTAAAAATAAATACATATAATACATTTTCCCCCCATTTTACTGGGTTTTTTTAATATCTCCTGCATGGAAATAGAATCCGGAAGTATTATGGTTATAATTGTTATACCTAGCTTGTTGCTGGGTAAGTGTGTGTATGCATATATGCATATATATATATATATATATATATATATATATATAATATGCATGTATGTATATACATTTATCATTTAACATATATATATATATATATAATTTAGCATATATATATTATATAACATTATATATACCTATATACCATAATGTAATATATATATAGGGAGAGGGAGAGAGAAAGTGAATGAGTGAGTGAGTGATGCACGCATATATGTGAAATTTGGAGATTTAAGTTGTGTGCATGTGTGTGACATCATGGATATATACATATGTGTATGTATATATATATATATATATATATATATATATATACACAGACTAACATACATATATATATATATATATATGCAGGTATACACACACACACACACATCTTCACACACTTATACATGCACACACACATACACACATGCACGCACACAGTGTTAACATGTATCGTTATCATTTCACCAGTTGCAATCTATGGAGCCATTATTTTATGATATCATCTGATATCATTTCTTCTCTGGAGAAATCTTTCTAATTATGGTACACGGCTGGAAATTTCTGTTGTGCTGTTTGAGCGGGGAGGGATGTAGCATGAGGCGACAAGTAATTGTCATTTGAAATGTAACCTAGCATATTACTGGTACTTATTGTATCAACTGAAGAAAGGATGGCTGGTAAAGTCGAGCCACGTCGAGATTTGATCTCAGAACGTCCAGAAATGTCGCTCAATATTGATGTTTCATATAAACACACGGCCTCAAATTTGGGGAGAAGGGAGCAGTTGTTTCGATGGACCTCAATATTTAAGTTGTCTATATATATATATATATTTTTTTTTTTTTATTCGCCCAAGGATGAATTCTACAGCTAACCACGGCGCAATTTGAACTCAGGATTTCGAAAGACCCGACTCAATACTCAAACCCTTTATTGTTTTGCCGACCGCCCACCTATTTCTGCTAGCAAACGCAGAAGTTAGGAGTATTCGGTTGACGGTCGTGAGGTCGTGAGTTCGATTCTCGGCGGCGCATTGTGTACTTCAACAAGACACTTTATTTCATATTGTTTCAGTCCACTCAACTAGCAAAAATAAGTTATACCTGTAATTCAATGGGCCAGCTTTGTCATATTCTATGTCTCGCTGAATCTGCCTGTGATACGTGTGTCTGTGGAGTGCTCAGATCAACTGGAATACTCGTCGCCGTAACCGACGGAGGACCAGACGCCCAAAATGTGAAAGAGGTTACCATCATCTTCTGGCCAACTCTTCAAGTCATAACTATATTATGATCAGAATTATGACGTGAAATATTTCCCCGTGTAGCAGTTGCTCAAGTAAACACTCAGTATCATTGCCCTTTAAATTTGGCGTTTTGGGTTCGAATCCCACCCGAGCTAATTTAGCTTTTCTTAGGATGATAATTATTATTTGATAGAATTGTTAAACATTCCAACAAAATGCCTTGCAGCATTAACTTTCAGTCCTCGAACGTTCTCGGTTCAAATCGCAACGGGACTGCTTTTGCTTTTCATTCTTCCTGTAAATAACAGAATAAAGTGTCAGTCAAGTATTTGAGTTGATAAAGTTCCAGAGGACTGAGATGTGATCATTTTCAAGCACTGGAGGTGGTTTGTGTTCCCACCAGTTTTTTTTATCATGAGGCAGGTCCAGGTTTTTGCAAGTTACCCAGTGCATATATTGTACAGCTCTATCATACCTGTTGAGATACTCTGTAGGTGCAAGAAGACTGCACATGGAGACAACATGATCAATGGTTTCATTTTGTTGTTGACATACACGACATGTTGGGAAGCTGCCGTTTTTCAATATGTTGGCCTGGTCGTTCGGTGGTGGTGTGGGGGTGGGGATTGGCGGATCGTTAGTGTGTCGGACAAAATGCTCAACGGAATTTTTACGGCTTCTTTACACCCCGAGTTCAAATTCTGCGAAAGTTAAATTTGTTTTTCATATTTTGGGATCGATAGAATAAGATGAACACAGGAGTCGATGTAATCAACTTGCCCCTCCCCTCATAAACCGCAGGTCTTGTGCTAAGCTAAGAAAGTATTATCATTGTTATTCTACCAGCTTGATCATACAGTCGACGGGAAAATCAACCTTCACATTCTAAAGAATGTTAATAAAGGATAAAAGTGATGATGGGTAGGTATAGACTAGGACAGCTTAAGTAATCTTTTCTGGGGGACTTTCAGAAGATTGGGGGTAACTTCCAAAAGTTCTGTCAGTGTGTTACAGGAGAAGTGAGTTTAGTCGTGTTGAAGCCGCCAACAACCAAACTTGTCTGAGATGTACACATGTCAGTGTAATCAATCCAGCTCTTTTTTGTTTTTTGTTTTTAGCTATATCCCCTCCCCACCTTTTGTTTTATAAATTTAGCATCAGTTTCTGGTAATCTCTCTCCTAACACTTAATTTAGTTCCCCTTTTGATAATCTGTCCCTGTTTTGCTGTATATTTTTTCATTCATAAAAGACAACGAAATGTATGCGAACGTGTTCACAGCTGGTTTTTAATCTGTTCAGGATTTACGTAATCAAGGCCCAGTTGGTACCTGGACGTTGTTTAGAATGTTCTTAGTACCAGTTTCACTTTTTTAAGGTACCAATTTTATTTTGTCAAACTGTATCTGACATGGAAGAATTTTCGTTTCTCTAAGAGAAGTTGGTTCCATATTCTAATATCACTATCACTATCGGTGTTTCATAATTTGAAACGGTGAGTAGGGGGGGGGGGTTGGCATAAAGCCAGGGTTTGTTGATAATTGAAGTGTTTTATGAAATAAAATTGAGGGGACATTGTCAGCTGCTAAATCAACATTCTTACCAATGCTAGGAACTTGAAAAATTTCGCAAGATTTTCGTGAACAATAAATGTTTGAGTGCCCTATCTCTGAGCGAGCTTTCTAGATGCGATATTTCTACAAGTTTGTTTATATTATAAATCATTATGTTAAAATTACGAGTACCTCAATTTCTATTACTCATATAACGATTAAAATATGTTTTGTGCTGTGTATGCATTGTGTATTTATTGTTTATTCCCGTAAGAAAAACACGACTCGAAGCTAAGATTCGTAAAAAAAAATTGCCATTGATTTCTTATAATTTCATGTACCAATAACGAAAGAATGCTGCTATTTTAAACCACATCTGCTCAAATTTGGACGATATTTATAAAAACGTTTATAAATATTTACATTTGGTAAGTGATTGGAACAAACATAGTTTTATATTTAAGATTTTAGTATTTCCATCAGCTTCAACCTCTCGTTTTTAGCTCCGGTTTTTAAGAAATTCAACTTTTGAAAACCTTTATTTGGCACCACCAGAGCAGCATGCCGGAACTGTCCGACACATGGACGTTCAGTGTTTGTGCATTACGACTGTTTATGTCAAACAGCTGTTATCATTTGCGGGTCGGATCTGGCTGTTAGCCGTGTCTATCGCGAAATTATAAACACTGGTTTTTAAACACTGGACATGAAAGAACGTTTCTAGTTTTCCTCCAACCGATGAAAGAGTCTGAGACAGGGTCGAAAGGTTTGAGAACTAAGGCTATTTTCTCAGTTTACTTCACCAATTTTGTCAAATATCACTTCGAGAGATGGGGGGGGGTGGAGAGGAGGTGCTGCCTGTCAGTAAAGTTTTACGAAAGTTGGCACCAATGCTGAAACTAGTTAAATGGATCAGATGGAACTGTTGGATGGGGACAAGAACTGGGGTCAGGCTTTTGGCGGATCGGGACAATTTCCGGTTGCATTTAGGCTGCCCTGAACCAACCCTGTGTGGTTTTTCCAACGCATCTGGGTGATAACTTTTTCTTATTAATTAGTTCTTGTTTATTATTAATTTTGCTGAATATTATCAATTTATAATTGTGTCTATATTTTGATCTCACTCTTTTACTCCGAAATCCTTATCCCCCCACCCCCGCCCCTGCCGCCGCCGCTATGTCTTGTTTATCGTTCTCTTTAGTATTTCTTCTTTTTATTGTTCCCAAAGCATTGGACCACTGAGGTCAATAAAAGGGGTTGTTGTTGTTGCTGTTGTTGTTGCTTTTATACCGAGTTCCACTTTGGCTTCCGATTTCTTTCAACCCTCTGTGGTTAACAAATGTTTGACCACGCGCTTACGTGGGTCTATACCCTGTGTGTTGATGAAGATAGATCAGCTGATCTCTTCGGACAACTTGTGGAAAACCCTTGACCAGGCAGTGCTACAGGGGTCCTTTGTTGGTACGAGATAAACTATACGGGTAGAGCACTGCTGTGAGCTGGGCCTCTCCCAGATAAACTGTACAGACCCAGCAGCGTAAATCAGCTGGACCTATCCGAGGGACGCAGAGGGCGAAATGATCGTCCTCCTGACACTCGTTTGGCGCCTGTTTGTTGCTTGCTTTTGTAATCATGTCGAACAGTTGTTAACGGATGTGGAACCGATCCAGCAATTAACCGCATCCATTCATGAGGATTGCCCTTTTCTTGTGAGGGAAAGGCAGGCAGCTTCCTTCTGATGGGCGGCTGGCGCGAAAGAAGAACTGTGGGAGACGAGGTTGAGGAGGGCTAACGTCAGGGGATTTTGCACTCTGGCCTAACCATCCACACCTCTGACCTCCTAACCCCTCTCAGATATTTTAAACTGCAGCTGGAAGAGGGAAGGTGGAGTAAAGGGTGGAGTGCGACTCACTGCTCCGAAAATATTTCAGGAAAGGCGGTTGAGTGATGACCTGAGTGAAATGACTTGGTTGAAAGTCTTGCTTTAAATATGTATCTGTTGGTCTTTGGCGAAATCTGGGAATGGACATTTGTCCATTGTTACCGGGGAAGCTCAAGGGGTTTTGTGTGGGAGGAACTTACCTGATACACACACACACGTAATATGTGTGTATAAATTTTGTGACCGGGTCACAGTTTGAAGAGACGAAAATTTCGACACCACATAACAAACAATGAAATATAGAAGTGAAGCTAACATTTTTTGTATATTTTTGAATGGCTTAACATGAGTCTTCCAAATTGTTATTGCTTTACTTTCGACACAGTTTTAAATCGAATTACTTACTGGGCAGGGTACATCCCCAGTGTGTGTGTGTGTGTGTATGCGTGTGCGTGCGTGCGTGCGTGCGTGCGTGTGTGTGTGTGTGTGTGTGTGTGTGTG
>NC_068991.1:946469-948504 GCF_001194135.2 Octopus bimaculoides | reverse complement strand
GTGACAGCTGTAAAATATATGAAAATGTTTTCTTATGCCGTGCATATATTATTGCATAGAATTCAATACGGTCGTTTGATTGAATGAGAGATATTTATTTTATGAAAAGTTGAAAGTCTACTCTCTGAGTTTCGTCCTTGGCTGTTTATAATTGTCGTAAACAGCCAAGAGTGAAACTGAGAATAGATTATGAAAGTTGTAAACTTCAAGACTCCAACTTCTATACAACAGTGTTCAACTGGTACTTCTTTTATCGACCCAGAAAGCATGAAAGGCAAAGTAACCCTTGGCGGAATTTGAACTCAGAACATAAAGACATACGAAATGCCGCTAAGCAATTTGCCCAGCCATTTTGCCAGCTTATATTTTAAAAAATCAATGATTCTCAATTCAAGGTAAAAGACATTAAATGCCATGGAATTCAGTGTAAAGGCAAGAAAATAGTCTCTAATTTTGATGTTAAACAAACTCATCATCTGCTGCCTTTCAAGTTTAGTGTGTGTATATATTACGCAAAACATTATTCGTCTCTAGCGCTGTGATATACGAAGCTGAGTTGTCAAGAGGCAGACATTAAACTACATCTCTGGGTATCGTTTCATGTGTCTGTGTGAGGGAGTGGGTTAGGGTTATATTGTGTGTGTATAAATGTGCAGATAGATGTGTATATAAATAAAAGGATGTGTATTTTTGTGGTTACACATGTTTATTCCGAAATGTACGTAAATGCAACAAACTTAAAGGTTTTGAATTCGTGTGTGTGTGTGTGTGTGTGTGTGTGTGTGTGTGTGTGTGTGCGCATCTATATATACACGTATAGGTATTTACACAAACATATTTATACTACTTCATACAATAGACTAAAAATTTACACACATACATCTATCTATCTATCTATCTACCTACTTACCTACCTACCTACCTTCCTCTCTCTCTCACTCTCTCTATCTCTCTATCTCTCTCTATCTCAATCTATCTATCGGATACATCCCTCCTCTCTTTCACTATCAGATAGATAGATAAATAGAATATCAATGTTGAAAATGAAGGATGAGTTATTGAGCCATTTTGTTGTAGGAAATACAGATTTGGAAGTCACGAGGTATGTATTGCAATGAGATCAGAAAGGCCATTTGGTGGAGACATAGAATAAGACTCAGCTGATTCCTTCAAGTATATCAAGAGGTATTCGCTGAAGTGGCGACATTTAGTGACGATAATTTTAAATCTGATATTTAGATTAGTTTGCAGATTTACTTAAGCATTTTTTGGCTGCAGCTCTTTGTTCTCTGTATGGTTTGCATTTCTTTCGGTTGTCCCCCGTTGTGCTGATAAGCAGAAGCATGTTCTTTCAAACTAAAGACGTAATTTGATCATTTTTGCTGTATTTTTCTTATCTATATTTCTGAAGGCGGAAGAAAGGTTGACGTATCTTTGTTTAAATTTACCTTCCAACATACCTACTTAATATTTACGTAACTTACGGTTTGGTGGAAATAACTTCAGCTTTATATACGATCACTTCAGACTCGTCTGACAGTTTCGGAGACAGAAGCGTGTATTTCAGTTTAATTGAAACAATTAGTTTCTGTTAATTTAAGTTGGTTTAGAAGTCAGTAAGATTTTCCCATTGGTTGTTGGTCTGTAATTCACCTTAGATTTATTGTTTTTTTTTTTACCTCCGCCTTCGCTAAGGCGGAGGTATTGTTTTCAGTCGTGTTTGTTTGTTGGACAAGATATCTCTGTGGACAAGATATCTCAAAGACCGCTTGATGGATTCGAATGAAACTTTCAGGGATATTTGGCCTCGTGACTGGCATGAACTGATTAGATTATGGGATCTATCCGGTACCGGACAAGGATCCTGGGTTATTTGTTATATTTACTTTACTTTACATGAAGTATTACGAGATATTCTCAATTTAAAATCCTCTCTGGCTAATCGTTGAGAGGACGTTGGTGTTGCCTTCGCGGAGGTTTGCGCTCTCTGAGTGCTCTTATTAACAATGTTATTGAGTGTGTGTGTGCTTATAAA